>NC_133363.1:50715055-51015055 GCF_049309525.1 Garra rufa
TTCAGCCAATCCAATGTTAATGTCATTAACTAAAACCATTAAACATAGTTTCATTTCATGTTTCATTTGAAATTAAAATTAAATAAAAAATATTATATAATAAAATAAAATAAATGTATTTGTTAATTGCAGCATAAAACAAAACAAAACAAAACAAAACAAAACAAACAAAACAAAACAAAACAAAACAAAACAAAATAACCTTAAACAAAAACAAAATAACCTTAAACAAAAATAAAATAACCTTAAACAAAAAAATTGAAATTTTGCCCTGGCAACTAACTGAACTAAAATAAGTTTAAATTTATACTAAATTACTAAATTATTAAAACTAAATATAAAATAAAAATACAAAAAAACAACCAAAATAATTTTAAAAAATAATAAAAATGGCAAAAATATTAAAACTAAAAGTAAACTAAATAAAAAAAATAAAATAAAATAAACAACAAATGAAAAAATGACATAAAATTACATTTAAAAAATGAATAAAATAAAATAACCTTAAACAAAAAATGTCAAATTTTGCCTTGGCAACAAACTGAAAAAAAAAAAAGTTTAAATTAATACTAAATACTCAATTATTAAAACTAAATCTAAAATAAAAATACAATAAAACTAAACAGAAATATATATATATATATATATATATATATATATATATATATATAAACTAATAAAAATGACAAAAGCACAAAATTATAAAAACTAAAACTAAACTAAACTAAACTAAACTAAAATAAAATAAAATAAAGTGAAATTTTGCCTTGTCAACTAACTGAACTAAAACAAGTTTAAATTGATATTAAATTACTAAAACTAAATCTAAAATAAAAATATAATAAAACAAACTAAAATATTTTTATTAAAAAATTAATAAAAATGAAAACAGCACAAAATTATTAAAACTAAAATTACTAAAAATTAAATTTTTAATTTTAATTTTAAAATAAACTAAAATAAAATAAATACTAATTCAAATGTAAAATAAAATAATAAAATAATGTTTAAATAAAATAAACTAAAAAATAAACAAAAAAAATACATAAATAAAACAAAATAAAATAAAATGTGAAATTTTGCCTTGGCAACTAACTGAACTAAAATACGTTTAAATTGATGCTAAAGAACTAAATCTGAAATAGAAATACAATAAAACTAAACAGAAATATTAAAAAAAGAATTAAAAAAAAACACAAAAGCACAAAATTATTAAAATCAAATCAAAAAGGAACAATAAAAGCTCATTCAAAATATTAACAGTGTATAAATAATACTAAAATAACATTTCAAATCTTATTTACATTGAATCATCAAGACGTCTTACAATCACATCAGTGATTGATAACAATGCGTCTTATTATTATTTTGAATATGTAAATATTCAAATTACAGTGCCAGAGGCTAAGATTTTCAGTGAATACTTAAATTAGGATCTTTTCCTCAAACAAAATTATTAGAATAATGCAGGTACTACTTTTCTGTCACTTCAATTATTGGAATATTGTAGGTACTACTTTTCTGTTGCTTTAATTGTCATTTTTGTTACAAAAAGGAAAAGAACAGCTGCTTTTCTGGTCTACGGAAGAAAGAAAATCACAGTGTTTATAACAGCACGAGTGACAGTAATTCATTCTCAATTTTTATTTTTGGGAAAATGATCCTTTTAATAAAATACCAGCTTCACATTTCCATTTTCAAACCCTCTGGCCCATATGCCTGCTACAGTATGCTTTCTTTCAAACTGCACATAAACACACTAAAAGCATGTTTTCTCTTTGTTGCAGACTGAGAAACAGGTCATAATTAATGTTCCACGCAACATTCCACAGATGCTCTCCATTGAAAAGCTGTAAATAACTCACGATATTCCATTAAAAAATGCCCAAATCTCAAAACACATCCATTATTGAGCTGCAAAACATGTAGTTTGAGAGTGTGAAATACAATGTTTTTTTTGTAAGTACAATACTGAACCAAAAGAGATTTACACTGCTGTCCTCAGCCAAATATTTCCACCTTTGGCTCACACTTCATATTTCCTGAAACTAAATAAGACTCAATAAATCAAAAGCAACACATTCGTATGGTTGATTTAAGCCATTAACGAAGCCTTCATAAGCAATTAAGAGAGTGCTGACAGCTAAAAAGAGAGAAGAACGACAGAATTCACACACACACAAAAAGGTGCCACGTAAGACTCACCGCCGGCACCAAATCATAATGTTTTCCATTAACTTTAAAAGCAGGGAGAAACGGCGCAATGTTCTTGCGAGCCACAATTTATGCCGTTATCTTCCAAAACAACAGCAATTTACGAGAGAAAATGGCTGCTGATGTCGAAATGGATGTAGATTTTGATGGCACTTCTCTTAATGTTTTCTTAACGTTTCCGAGCGGAGCGTCCTGCGCTCTGATTGGTCAGTTTATGGCATCCACAGAAGAGGCACAAGAGGACATCGTGCGCTACAGACGACTTTCACCCTGACGTGTCTGACAAGACCGCAGTGTCATTATAAGTGGTCCTGTGTGAGTGTATGATAAAGCAGAGACATTTGAAAGCCTACAGGCTAACATCAGATCGTGTGTGTATGTGTGCGTCTTTGTGCGAGCAGGACAGATTAAGGAGCCTCTTGAGGTGGGTATGAGTATATCACACTGACAGTCTTGGCAATGGTGCATAATTGCAGCTCATAATGTCCCAGATGATCACATGCACACAGTAACACTAGAATACAGTTGTCAAAAGCAAACATGTTTAAAACATAAGTGACATACGAGAGTGTATATAATCTACTCCCCACACACACGGACACAGACAAGGCTGTAGCTAGGAATTCTGGGCCTCCTGACTGTATATTGAGCTGGGCCTGCTTCTTTAACAAAATGTAAGAACAACACATTCTCTGATGTAACTTTCTGATCTCAACTTTAATGAAGTATTACGAAAATGAATATTTCTCAGTATTTCTCTCACTTCACATAAAGCACAGTTTGTGAATTAAATATTTTTAGGGAATATTGCTGGTTTAATACAAGTTCAGCCTAATTAACTGAATTTGCTGCATTTTTTTTTTTTCTGCTGTACTTTTATTCAACAAGGACACATTAAATTTACATTAAAGACGTTTTTTACTGTTATAATTTTTTTCTATTCATCAAAAAGATCCTGAAGTGGAAAATGTACCAGTTTCCACAAAAATATTAGCACATAGTAGCACAACTGTTTTCAATGGTGACAATAATAATAATCTTTCTTGAGCAGAAATTAGTACATTAGAATAATTTCTAAAGGATCAGGTGACACTGAAGACTGGAGTAAATTGCATTTTTAAACATATTAAAATACAAAACAGTAATTTTACATTTGTAATATTTCATAAACTTACTTTTTATACTGTATTTGTTATACTGCATCAAATCATGCAGCATTGGTGAGCATTAAAAATAAATCTTACCAACCCCAAACTTTGGAACAGTAGTGCATCAGTTTTATAAAAGCATGTACTTTCATACTTCCATTATAACTTGTGTATTATTTGAGCTGTACAGTGTTATTTTTTTAATTTCAGTGTTTCTTGTTTTCCATTGTAGTGTATTTATGTATTTGTGTCCATTTATGTATTTGTTCCCACTAAACTCTTTTTTTTGTGGCTATACTATTGAAAGTATTAATAATATTGAAATATAAAAAAAAATTTGTGGTAATAATATGTAGGGCCCCATGACATCTGTTTTATTTTTATCCCAAATTCTATTTTATTTTTTTCCGTTTAAATTTTTTTTAAATTCAGTTTAATTTTTCTAGACCGTGTTTTAACGGTTACATACAAATAAATATAAATAAAAAACATTTCTAATTCATTCAAATCATTAAATGTACACAATTTAACAGCAATTTTTTTAAGTTTAACACAAAGTATATTTTCAGGGGCTTTGAAATACGTTTTATTTATTTCTCAAATTCAGTTTAATTTTTTAGCAAATTCTGTGTTTTACATTCATTTCCTACATTCCATTTTAATGGTTTCATTAAATATCAATAATCAAAAGCATTTCTAATTAATTCATTTTATATAAAAATAAAAATATTGCTAATTTTATTCATTTATTTTTCCAGAAATACTGTGCTGTGTACTTACATTTACAATAAATAAATAAATAGATTCATTTTATTTACCAAATAAATTCTGGTTAATAATTTCTCTGTTAAATTTTCTGTTATAAAATTATGTTTTAATAATAATTGTATTATTAAAATAGTACTGTCATTACATTAAGTTACATATTTCTGTCACAGTTTCTTCAAGTGAAACCAAACTTATATTTTGACCTTTACGTTTCTGTTTCCTCACAAGAAACGATAAAATGCTCATAAAGTTCATGTATTCATATATTGAGGCAGCAGAAGCTAAAAGTGTGTAGTAAATGAAACTGTGTGTCTGCGCCATTCATTCACACAGAGACATGCAGAATATGCAGGATTCATATTTAAATAATATTTTTCTGGAGTTTTGATGTAAGCATAATGACCTACTTTTGATTTATCCATCCCAAATTTGGCAAATTACGTGACATTCTGCGTTATACAGTAAACCTTTTATGACTGGATTCCGCGATTCTGTCCATGTTTTCCGCATTGCGGAAATCATAGGGCCCTAATTATACCACAAATACTGATGCTATTGTATCGAACCTGCAATATATATTACACTCTAAGGTAACATACATGAAATACATTGTTGTGGGTCCCTCTGCACCTGTGGACCCCTAAAGTCACTACCACCTTTGACCCCATTAGCTACAGCCTTGCACAATCTTTCCTATATGCTCAATGACATTTTCATTTGTGGCCAGTTATTCACGTTTCTACCCATCCAGACAGATTACGGTCACTCCTCTTTCCCTCTCTCAATCGGCCCCCGGGGAGGCAAAGCGCTGCCAGCTTCTTCAGGGGGACCAGACCACAGACACGCAAAGAGCACATATACTTCCTCTTGTAGACACACGAAAACACACTCTTACAATCACAAAGCATGACACCACACGCACTGCCAGTGCATACATTTCCCTGCTGCAAATGGATGTTGTAGAGTGTTAGAGTGAGTATGAGGTTAAAGGCTCCAGTGGTCGAGTACTAAGAGAAGGCTGGTACTGGAGGCCTGCCAGGCAGACTCGTGAACCACTAGAGTGAGTTTAACCCGTCTGACCCCTTAACCATTCCATCTCTAATACTGCTCCAGCTGCCAGCCCATCAGCCTGAATGAGTAAACACACAGGACAAATAAAAACTCCAGCAGAGCAAGTGTCCAAGAGAAAAAATCAGCTTACGAGGGCAGAGGTCGCAGAGAAAAAGAGACAAGAGACAGATCTGAAAAATCCCTCTTCCTTTTCTCCAGATAAGGTTGATCTGAGTTTAAATGAGTCTATAAATAAGCGTGTAAACAAATAAAGCATTTGGTGGCTCGTGTAATGAGATCAGACAGCTCTAATCCTGTTCAGACTGTAAAATCTGCTGGACTGTAAATCAGCTGTGGGATCTACTGTATGAATATCAACACCATCAAGGCTTAACAAGCCTCTAAATATATTACATATAATACAAAACTGATTAAATTTAATAAGCTGATGGAATATGCTCCGTGCACAAGAGCCATGATGCAATGGTTAAATACAGACACACACACTGAGCCTTGATCCTATTCCCTTTCTATCTTTTAAATAAATAGAAAACAAATGCGTTTAAGCAGGCGAGTTTAACAACGTTAAAATATTTAACGCAGGCTTGGCCACCCCACTCACAACTGCTGCTTCTGTCTCTTTTTTTCCCTGACAAGAAGTGAGTTTATTTAGTCGCTGAATGTCTTTATGACCACATCAAATGGGAGACTTTTAAGACACGCACTTCAGCTTTACTTCAGCGCTACGCGCTAGTCAAACAAGTGCAAGCTTCAGTTGAACAACAGTGAACTGCGGTCGGATGAGATGTTGTCAGGCCATATGTCAGTAAAAACTAATTTTTCTGACTTGTCAGTCGTTATACTGTGCTTGTAGCATTCACGCTTCAATTCCATGCACAAATGTGGTGGTGCGTGTTGTAGCCTGTATCATTTCATATTAAAAAGCGAATTAAAATATGAGTATGCATGTCAGACTTGTGTCATGTTCAGCAGCGGCAGCTCTTAAAGTAATAGCAGCCAAATAACCTAATAACCCAGCTGCGGATTCATCTATTTAATTTAATATTTAGTGTTTGATAACTTTATTAAATTTCTGTATATTTCCTACTTGGTGAAGGGCAGATGTAAAATAATGGGTTTTAGTGAAGTTTGTTTTAACTTCATCTAACTAAAAATAATTAGTCGCGATTAATCAATTCAAAATTAAAGTTTATGTTTTCATACTATATTTACGTAATACATAATATATACATGTATGTGTGTGTATTTATATATGCATAATAAATATTCACAGTACACACACATATAGTATGTAAAAAACTTTTATTTTGAATCGATTAATTGTGACTAATCGTTTTGAGTTCTACTTATTTTTAAAAGTGTAATAAATGTTAAAATTGATAGCTTTCAAATATACTGTAATGTTGAATGGCTATATCAATGGTTAAATATTAGGAAAAAATAACAACTAATATTGTTCTCAGTGATACCTGCAAAAAAATATTTAACAAATATTAAAAATATATTGTCTTTATGTTGTTTCTACATTAATTTGAAAATTGAATGTGAAATTATTGCAACATAAAAGTATATTAAAAACTTGCTAGGTGGGAATAATCGTGATTCATTTCAGAATCGATTGACAGCACTAATATAAATATGATATTATAAAATAATTATAAACAATATATGTGATCCTGGATATTAAGTAAATATCATGTTCCATTAAGATATTTTGTAAATTTCCTACCATAAATATATCAAAACTTATTTTTTGATTTTTAATACGAATTGCTAAGAAGTTCATTTGGACAACTTTAAAGGTGATTTTCTCAGTATTTTTTTTTTTTCTTCACCCTCAGATTCCAGATTTTTAAATAGTTGCATCTCGGCCAAATATTGTCCCATCCTATTTTTTTTTAGCTTTCAGATGATTTATAAATCTCAATTTCAAAAAACTGAACCTTATGACTGGTTTAGTGGTCCAGGGTCACATATAATGTTAAACCTTTAAAGAGCTCAACAATGACGATGAACCAAATTGTGCAACTGTTAATATAGCTAAATAAAACAACTATTGTAAATGACTGTAGTTTCAAGTATTTATAAAAAGTTTTGCTATATTACAATGTGCATTATTTGCAAGACTTCATTATAAGATAATGAATTCTTCTTTAATCAGTAAAGAATATCATAATGCATTATAGATATATACACAGGCTTAAGTGCTACCTACAAGCCTGTCCAGACGGCAGCATTCTAGAAAGCAAACATTATTCCATTTCAGAATACAAGAGTGGAGCAAGGCATGATGGGATATCTCCGCAGGACTCCTAGGTTATGTGGGGTTACGGAAAGAACTTCATCGGCGTTCGGGCACGGATCTTTCGTAATCTCAGAAGAGTGGCGGGCTGACAGTGAGGATGTGGGTCAGAAAGGAGGAAGGACATCCAACCTAACTGGGTCGTGTCTGTGGGCAACAGCGCTTGAGTGCCGACCTCAGCGGAGAGCGTGCGTGTGGATCTATGCTTTGTGTACTGCAACAGGAAACTGAATATATCTGCTTACACTGTGTGGGTTCAATTCAAATCCGATGAGTCATGTCTGCATGAGCCTAAACATCCAATGAATTTTAATTAAAGTAAGACAAGAGAAATAACGAGCGAGAGAGGACTGAAGGAGATCAATTTGATGCTCAACATTTGTTTCTGGCCACCTAGATCTATCCATCTATGAAAATTACTTTACCTATTGGTTACTCTCTCCATTTTTCCTAATCAATATGGGCTGTTCTCACACTCCACCTTGACCTGCTGCACCACACGCTCAACAGCTAAATTAGCCTAGCCACACGCAACATGCCGCTGATGCAACACAGCCAAAACATTTGTTTGCCCTCCGGACAACTTTCACTTCAAGAGCGGAGACGAAGAAGTTGTTGAGGTGAAGGACAAAAGTGTGGAGGGAGAGAAGGAGCAAGAAAAGAGGGAAGTGGGTCAGTGGTCTGAAGGGAGGAAGGAGATGGCATTCAGTGAAAGAAAGCGAGAGGGAGAAAGAAAGAGAGATAAAGAGATGGAGAAAGAGGGAAGGAGGGGGTTGCTATATAAAGAAAGATGCCAGCAAGTATGAGACTGAAAAAAAAAAAAGAAAACAGGAGAGAAGTAACAGAGCGGAGAGTGTGGCTGAAAATTCTGGTGGACTGTTCGTTTCTGGGTCACATCAAAGCCAAACGGCAAATACACGGGCACACGGTTGGACGGCTAAAGTGGGTTCAGTGAAGAGGTGGGAGGATCATGGTATGAATAATTTCATATCACTGTAATGGTATATATATATATATATATATATATATATATATATATATATATATATATATATATATATATATATATATAGCAAAATAGTTGCTGAAAAATTCACACAACCACATAAAAATGTTTAGTAGGGTAAGAGGGATTTTTAATAATCCACAGAATTTTCTACATGACAGGTACTTTTGATTTTTTATTACTTCTTTAGAACGTCATTGACGCAAATGAATACAATTATTCATAATAGCAAAAAAAAAACACTATAATGATGATTAGAGAGTTAAAAACAAATGACTAACAATAAAACAAACATGATTGGATGAATCACGACAGCCACTGTAAAATGTCTTTTAATGTTTTTAAACCATTTTAAAATGTCATTTATTGCTGTGGTGACAAAGCTGCCCTTTTTCCAGTCTTCAGTCTTATATGATCCTTCAGAAATTATTCTAATATGCTGATTTTGTGCTCAAGAACATTTCTTACTATTATCAATGTTGAGAGCAGTTGTGTTGTATTTAAGTTGAATCCATGATACATTTATTTTTCAAGAGTCTATGATGAATAGAAAATTCAAATAACAGCATTTATTTGAAACAGTTTTGTTTTTGTACCATTATTAATGTCTTTACTGTCACTTTTTATCAAGTTCATGTGTCCTTGTTGAATAGAAGCATTCATTTCGTACTGAACACAATCTTTCTGTCTAAGCAGAATGACCCTGCATAGACAGCAATGCAACTGAAACATTTTATGGCCCAGAAAGTTAGTAAGGACAATGATAAAATAGTCCATGTGACGTCAGTGGTCAAAGTGTCAAAGACTGGCATGGATGATAAGAAATTGTTGAATAAAGTCATTTTTGTTCTTTGCACACAAAGTATTCTCAAAGCATCATAAAATTCAGGTTGAACCACTGATGTCACAGATTATTTTAACAATGTCCTTAGCTTTTTGGGCCTTGAACATGTTAGTTGCGTTGCAGTCTATGCAGGATCAGAAAGCTCTCGGATTTCATCAAAAACATAAAAAAAAGGTGTTTCAAAAATAAACAAAGGTCTTACAGGTTTGGAACGACATTAGGGTGAGTAATTAAGAACAGAATTTTAATTTTTGTGTGGACCCTTTAAACTTTAAATATTCTAATATGCTGATGTTCTCAAGAACATTTCTTACTATTATCAATGATGAGACCAGTTGTGTTGTATAACATTTTAGTCGAAACCATGATACATTTATTTTTCAACAGTCTATGATGAATAGAAAATTCAAAAGAACAGCATTTATTTGAAACAGTTCTGTTTTGTACCATTAATTAATGTCTTTACTGTAACTTTTTATCAAGTTAATTTGTCCTTGTTGAATAGAAGCACTCATTTCATACTGAACACAATCTTTGAATGTACATATTCACATATATATGAATGCATGTATACAAAAACACTGAAACAGGTTGGTTACAAGCATTTTTCAAAACGTCCATTATGTTTCACAGAAGAAAAAAGTCACAAGTGTCCAGTTAAGTAACCTAGTTAAAGGGATAGTTCATCTAAAAATGAAAATTCTGTCATTAACTACCCTCATGTCTTTCTAAATTCGTCCAAAAGTTTTTCTTCGGAAAAACACAAATTAAGATATTGACCCTGACCCTGCACAGACAACAATGCAAATGAAACATTTTATGGCCCAGAAAGTTAGTAAGGACATAATAATCCATGTAACATCAGTGGTCAAGTGTCGTAGACTGGCACGGAAGACAAGAAATTGTTGAATAAAGTCGTTTTTGTTCTTTGCACACAAAAAGTATTCTCTAAATTTCATAAAATTCAGGTTGAACCACTGATGTCACATAGATTATACCATTTTAGTCGAAACCATGATACATTTATTTTTCAAGAGTCTGATGAACTCTTGAATTAGTAATTCTTGAAACTCTTGAAAATTCAGAAGAACACAATTTATTTGAAACAGTTCTGAACAAAGTCTTAAGTGAACAGTTAAGTAACCTAGTTAAAGGGATAGTTCATCTAAAAATTAAAATTATTATGAAAATTGTGGTTCCCTTCATTTTTTCTCAGCAACACAAATTAAGATATTCTTGATGAAATCTGAGAGCTTTCTGACGCTGCATAAAAAGCAATGCAACTGAAACATTTTATGGCCCAAAAAGTTAGCAAAGGCATCTTTAAAATAGTCCATGTGACGTCAGTGGTCAAACCGTCGAAGACTGACACAGAAGAGAAGCAGAAGCTGTTATTTTTGTTTTCTTTGCACACAAAAAGTATTCTCAAAGCTTCATAAAATTCAGGTTGAACCACTGATGTCACAAGGACTATTTTAACAATGTCCTTACCTTTTTGGGCCTTGAATGTGATAGTTGCACTGCAGTCTATGCAGGATCAGAAAGCTCTCGGATTTAATCAAAAATATCTTCATCTGTGCTCCGAAGATGAACAAAGGTCTTACGGGTTTAGAACAACATGAGGGTGAGTAAATAATTTTGTGTGGACCCTTTAAATGGACCATCATGCCGCCCAGCCCTATTTCAGTGTGTGCCGAACACAGTCGAACATCTTAAAGACTGTAATCACATTTCACTGTCGTTTTAATTACAGGTTCTAATGAAATCAAGCAGAACACTGCCAAACGAGCAAAGCAGCAAGTACAGCGGTGTGCGTATGTGTGCGCGTGGCTAGAAGCCAAACACAAAATAACGTCTCTAAACACACACAGGGAAAAAAACCTGAATCCACTTTGGCCCTTCTGTTTGACAGAACAGCCAGAACCGCACACACACACACATACACACACACATACACACACAGTCCAACATCTGGAGTACTTTAGGGCTGGACAGATTCTAGAGCCAACCATAATTCACTGGCCATGTGTGTGTGGAGAGAGAGAGAGACAGACAGACAGACAGACAGACTGAGAGACCAACTAGGGACAAAATCTTCGCCTTCTGTGAGAGATCCTGTCGAGCTTTTAGCTCTTCTTTTATCATTTGTATATCCGAAACGCACAAAAACATTAGTATGAACACAGGATGGAGGCAAAAAGAGAACGCAAGTAACAGAGAGAGAAATAGGAGAAACATGGGAGGTAGCCAGTTGAAATAATGTATCCTGACATCTGTGCCTGCATAGGGCTCGAGGGAGAGAGACAGAGAGCGAATGAAAAAGAGAGAGATGGACAGAAAGAATCAGTCGAAATAGAGATGATGGATTGTGGGAAAGAGAATGAAAGCGATAACTAAGATTATGCGTGTGTGTTTCTACCGTGACAGGAAATGTGTTTGATTAAGGCTTGTTTGTGCGGTTTGATTTGTTGAATGTGACATACTTTCTGTTGTCTGTTTGTCCTTTGCGGATTCACAGACTGGAGCAGGAATAGAAGAATGAGGGTTTGGACGGCTGGGAGGAAGATCTTTTGGATGTGTTTGAGCGTGCGAGAGAAAGAACGACAGAAAGAGAAAAGCGCTGTTGGTCTGTGTTTATGTAAAGGAACTAAATGAGTTATTCAAGCTTTTCCAAAGCCACACTGTGTGAACAAGAGTATGCTGGTTTTGCTAAAATGACAGGATGTGTAAGTATTTAAGTGCTTGGATGGTAATAGATGTGTGTGTCCAGGAGAGAGGAATGTATAACAAGAGAAAAGACAGCATTTATAAAAGAGATTAATATAGTTTATGGTTTGCTACACAAACACACTGCCTTTTCTTCTGACTGTGACTGAATGGTTTTCTAAAACACATTTTTCCTTATGAAAACCACAAGAAATTGTATGGAAACTTCAATTAATTTGAATGAATCAGTTCATTTAGACACTTAGACAGATTTGTCCATTTTCCACTGAGGACAGAAAAACAAAACAAAAAAAGATTTAAATGTAACATTCCAACCAATTGTTATAAAAATACTCAAACTAATGCAAAGACTTGTTTGAACAAAACCTGTCAGTTAAATTAATCTTTCAGTGAATAAATTAAAACAATTAGATGCATCAATCAAAACAAAGGTATTTAATCTACATATGTTTGCTGTTAAATCTATTTCAGATTCTCAGTTCCACGCAAAATTCTCTTTTGCAATTCCTTTGTGAATCGATTCAAATGAATCGTCAAAAAGAGTCATTCACAATGTTTTAAATCATACCTTTCCCTGTTCCTTCATTTCCATGCTTGAGGAGTTTGAGAGTTAGCTTGAGAGAAGACGGCGGATCCGCACACACACACACACACACGCACATAGAGTCCCTGGCCCCCATTATCTGAGACAGCTTTGTGTTTGGAGTGTAGGGCACAGGGATTAAGTCAGATCTATAACCGTGAATGGAGGAGTGTTGGGTTCCTCTCTCCCACAGAATTAATTACCCTAATTAGACTCCTTAATTGCATGCATTACAATTCTGGTTTCAGAGGGGAGGAACAGGCTTCACACACTGAGCAGAAGGTGCGGTGGCACAAACCCAGCTGAGACATGCATCTTCTACTCCATATTAATAAACTCGTTCGCACAGCTGTAAATATATGGATGGAATATTAGCACTCAAAAGAGCTCATTAGTCAGTAGAAGAGCATATTAACCCATAGGACAGAACGTACTGTGGTAATGTCTTGTTTTCAAACGACGGCTGATTTAATCTGCTCTGGCTGTGGTGACGTTAGGGTTCTGTCCTGCTCTATTTTCAGCATTCGGCTTCAAGCTTCACAGATTCGTTGATTATAGCAGGAATATTCCCGGACTCAGACAAATTCACGGACGGATGCATACTGCGCAAAAAGTGCCAAGAGCTTTCTCGAACTGGCAAGCAGCATTTTTGGGAAGTCGGGGTACTCAGGTTTTTATCTGTCCCACAGGAACATCATGTTTACAATCTCCAAAACTTACAAGCCTCTTCCTGTCTAAGTGGTCGGTTTGTGGCCAGCAACAAATGCAGAATGGATGACTCAATGCTCATATTCAACAGCAGTAAAAATAGATCATCTACAAATTTCTGTCATTGATTTATCACCCTTATTTTTTTATTTTAAACTTTTAAGACTTTCTTTTGGAGAACAAAAAGGGTTTTGTCAGGAAAGTCAACGGGGGCCAAAGCTATACTACTGTATGCACAAAAAACAAGGCATTTTTCAAAATCAGATGTTCCAGAAAGTCATACAGGTTTGGAACAACAAGAGGGTGGCAGAATAATGACAGAATTGAATTTTTAGGTGAACCAAGACTTGAAAGTGTTGACAACACATCTTGGTTCTGATGTATGTTGCACAAAAAAGCAGGCAGAGTTTTCTCCAATTGGAAATTGACAATCTGATTGGCTGGCCTAACGCAATTTCCGGGAGTCGGTGTGCAGAGGTTTATATCAGTTTGCTGTGAAACAAAACCTGCTATAATGAGCACTTCTGAGATAAAACTAGTTGCTGGATTCGCCAAAGCTTGTAGGGTTCATAAGGTTGGGCGATATGACCAAAATCTTATATCACGATACACTCTTAAAAATAAAGGTGCTTTAAAAGGTTCTTTACAGCAATGCCATAGAACAGGGGTTTTCAAACCTGTCCTGGAGCCTCCCCTGCCCTGCACATTTTGTATGTCTCCCTTATTAGGCACACCCAATTCAGGTCTTGCAGTCTCTACTAATGAGCTGATGATTTGAATCAGGTGTATTAGATGAGAGAGACAAGCAAAATGTGCAGGGCAGGGGAGGCTCCAGGACAGGTTTGAAAACCCCTGCCATAGAAGAACCATTTTTGGTTCCACAAAGAACCATTCAGTCAAAGGTTCTTTAAAGAACCATCTCTTTCTTACCTTTTTATAATCTGAAGAACCTTTTGTGATACAGAAAGGTTCTTCAGATGTTAACGGTTCTTTATGGAACCATTTAAACAAAAAAAGGTTTTTCTATGGCATCGTGAATCACTTAATAAGGGTCAATTTTATAAAACTGAGATTTATACATCATCTGAAAGCTGGATAAATAATGTATGGTATAAATTATATATGGTTTGTTAGGACAAGTTTTTGCCGAGATACTATTTGAATATCTAGAATCTGAGGATGCAAAAAAAAAATCGAAATATTGAGAAAATCGCCTTTGAAATCACATGTATAAAAACGCTGCATATTCTTTACAGTGTAAATTAAATATATATTTCTACTTATTAAAGTTACAAAAGTGATTTAGTCGAGAGCAGTGAGAGATTTCCTCTCTTTTGCTGTTGGATTAACATTATTGACAGACCGCATGAATATTAGACTGCTGTCACTTTAAGAGCTACCCGGATCCAATATACTGTTACACGTTTTTTTCTCACTTGAGACCTAAATTACTGCAACATCACATGAGCATGTAACCATGATGAGACAGTGGTTTACCGGTATATCGCCCACCCCCATTTCATGATACTGAATCTTTAAAAGACACAGAGTTTTGTCTAAGAAACTTAATATCAAGTTAACAAAATATCAAAGAGCACACCTATATATTTCACTTTGCTTGGTCATACCTATTATCAGATAAACCACATCTAAACACAAAGTAATCTGTGTTGGTTCTTGGCTAAATGGGATAAAAGTGGATCGGACAAGGCAAACACATCAAGTGCTTGCAGTGTAGACAGCTCTGATGATCATAATGAGATTGTTCTAGTTGTGTCTCATCACTCGCTTTCAGTGTAACGCCACTAAAGAACTCTGAACTTACTATCAGTGAGGTTGTGAGCTGAAATGCCCGTATGCACTGTGGAGGCGAGTTGTACATACACACACACTCAAGAATGCCAGTGTGGCTTTGCATTTTTAACGATTATTAAAATCTTGGCACACCCGCCAGCGCGCTCTGTGAATTATGGCTTTGGCATCAAGAACGGCAGAATGAGAAATCTGCCAAAAAGAAAAATGGGGGCCAAAACGAGGAGAAAGGAGGAAAGAAAGACGACAGAAGAGGTCAGATAAGGGGAAGAAACTACTTTGTGCTGGTAAGATACACTAGCTTAAAAGAAAATAAATAAACTAAGATTAAAAGATTTATCTGAGAGACAGATGAGTGGATGAAGATCTGGAAGGAGAAATGAGAGCAGAGAGCCAAATGAACGATTAATGCGTCCACAGAGTGCGAGTTAGGACTGGGAATTAAGAAAATAAACTTAAGAACTCTTATTCACCCACAAAACAGACAAAAATACAATCTAAAAGACTAACAAATCTATGAAAGCCCATTTCCGCCACTGAATAAAAGGTAATTGCGACTGTTTTTACTTGGAATTGCGAGTTATAAAGTCAGAATTGCAAGATATAAAGTCACAATTCTGACTTGCGAGAAATGAAGTCAGAATTGTGAGATAACTTGAAGTCTGATTTTTTTTCTTGCAATTGTGAGCTTGTGTCTCGAAATTTTTTTCACAATTCTTTTTTTCAGAATTGTGAGATATAAACTCGCAAGTGTCCAAGTCTGAAGGAGAAAAAAAAACATGTTCTCAGAATTGCAAGTTTATATCTCACAATTCTGACTCAGTAACTAACTCAATAACTTGCTTTTGCGTGTTATGAAGTCAGAATTGTGAGTTTCAAACAAATCTGAGAAAAAAAGTCATAGTTGCAAGATATAAACTCGCCATTCTGCTAAAAATGCTTATTTCTCAAAATTGTGAAATCATAAACTCGCAATTGTTATAAAGTCCAATTTTAAAGGGGAAAAAGACATGTTCTCAGAATTGCAAGATTGTGTATCATAATTATGACTTAATACCTCACAATTGGGAGTTTATATCTCACAGTTCTGAGAAAAAAAGTCAGAATTGCAATTTATTTTTTCAACATCAAAGCTAGATTTTCAGCAGCCATTACTCCAGTCCTCAGCGTCACATGACCCTTCAGAAATCATTCTAATATGCTGATTTGATTCTCAAGAAAATTTCTTATTATTATCAATTATCAATGTTGCTTAATATTTTTGTTTGTCCACAAAACCAGCCATAGGGTTAATTTTTTGAAATTGAGATTGAATAAATAAGCTTTCCATTGTTGTATGGTTTGTTAAGATAGGGTTATATTTGGCAGAGAAAATTGAAATATTTGAAAATCTGGAATGAGGATGCAAAAAATTCTAAATGTTGAGAAAATCACCTTTAAAGTTGTCCAAATGAAGTTCTTAGCGATGCATATTACTAATCAAAAATTAAGTTTTGATATACTTATGGTAGGAAATTTACAAAATATCTTCACTAAACATGACCTTTACTTAATATCCTAATAAGTTTGGAATAAATTTGACCCACACAAGGTGTTTTGGCTATTGCTACAAATATACCCGTACTACATAAGACTACTTAAGGTTTTGTGGTCCAGGGTCACATTTTCTAAAGAGAAATTTCAAAAGAACAGCATTTATTTGAAACATATTTTTGAATCTGTCACAAAAGCATTAGTTTTTAAACCAAAATTGAATGATAGTGTACATCTGAAAACAAAAAAACTAGGCGACATCGACTGAAAAGGCAGAGAAAGTAAATACATTTTGATGAAAGATTACGAGGACAAACATTTCTTTCTTCGGAATAACATGCCCAGCAACACGCATTAAGAAAGTAAACACAGTCAGCTTTGATTTTACATTGACTATTCAACCAGAATTTTAAAAGCAGAATCAGAATCAGAAGAATTCCTTTCTTGCTTTTTCAGTAGCACACAGTGCAACCATTTCACTCGTTCTCTCTGTATCTGTCTGTCTTTCTCGTGGACAGCTGGTCAACCCCAATCCCACCCCAACTCTTTAATCTCGCTCCACACACAGTAAACATCCTCTCTGCCTAAAGTCTGTTTACCCAAAAAGTGCGTTTGTCATGCGAGTGTGCGCTTGATGAATAGATGATCTATGAAGATGATCTAAAGAGCTTTGTGAGCTTGTGTGTGTTTCACATGTGCAAATTAATATTAGAGGAATCATTTGTTTTCCACTGTGCACTCACACACAAGCCGTTGTGGCAGCTGTGTGCGTATGTGTGTGCTCTCTGTTCATTATTGCTATTAACGGGTCATGTTTGCGTGATCTCGCACACTAAATTGCGGCCATGTCGTCGTGTTTCTGCATTCGGCCCAGTGAGGCGATGTCAAGGGTCAATGGCATGGTGAGCGCTGGATAAGCGCCCCCCCTCTGTTCCCGGGAAACATATCCATCCACAAGTGGTTCCTCAGCAGAATGAGGCACAATGCCGGCTTTGTCTGCTACCGCACAGACAGAGAGAAAGAAAGCGGAGGCTATGTGTGTGTGTGTGTGTGTGTGTGTGTGTGTGTGTGTGCATGTGAGGTTAAATGAATCACACAATGTTAACTAGTTGGAATCCAATTAGTGTGGGCTTTTTTTCTGTCTGACCTTTGGGGAGTATCTGTCCAATCCATCCATCCACACACATAAACACACACACAAATTGGTTTCACTATTTCTCAAAGGTTTTAAACAGAAGTGATGAAATAGGCTAAACTGCGACCCTAAACGTAACCCTCACACAAATCTGTTAATAAGAGTAAATTTGAAGAAACACATCAACAAGGCTTTACAACAACAACAACAAAATTCTCACTCTCATGTCTTAGCAAAACCTTTCAAGAAATGTTCTTTTTTAAGTAAATAAGGTTTGAAAGGACATGAAAGTGAGTAAATTATGTTGTTAAACTATCCCTTTAAGACAACTTCAGATGTCCTCACAAGTTGGTGTTGGTCATGTTGTACTATATTTGTTAGGATCTTTTAAAAAATTTGCCCCTGACAAGTATAGCCAAACAGACACACAAACAGTGCTGTTCTGATTCCTGACCTAAATTGGTGAGGCGAACTGTCACATTCACTTACTCACTCTCTACAAACACACTCTTTAGACCCAAACATTTTCCTTCTGTTCCAGAATGCGCTAGAGCTGGGCAAAAACTTCCATTTTCTGATTAGTCATTTGAGCGACACTGATAAACATTTTAAAAGTCCCAAGATTACTCTGTCAGTGTTTTCTGCACCACTTTTTAATAGTGATGCACCCCACTGCTAAATCTACAGCCCATTGGTAAAATAAATCATATAGAGTTTGCAGTCTGAATTATGTATGATGAGATGTAAGCTGTGTGTTAAAGAAATAGTTCACTTCCAGACCAAAAATGTACAGACAATTTACTCACTCCCTTGTCATCCATGTTCATGTCTTTCTTTCTTCAGTTGATAAGAAATTATGTTATTTAAGGAAACATTTGAGGAATTTTCTCCATATAGTGGACTTCTATGGTATATGAACTCCCAAAATGTAGTTTAAATGCAGCTTCAAAGAAAGAAGAAGGGTCTTGTCTAGCGAATCGATTGGTTATTTTCAAATTTTTTTTTACAATTTACATACTTTTTTAACCACAAACGCTCGTCTTGTCTACGTCCTACATCGCTGTTTTACTTTTTTTGTAAAGGGCGTTTGACGTTCTTTGCATGTTCACTTTGTAAACACTGGGTCGGTACTTCTGCAGCAATGTAGGACAATTTTGAAGTTGGAGGAGAAAATGAGATTTTTCCAACCTAATGTATTTCGATCTAACCCTAACGAGCATTTGAGGTTAAAAAGTGTAAAAATTGCGCATTTTAAAAAATAATAACAATCGTTTCACTAGATAAGACCCTTCTTCCTTGGCTGGGATCGTTTAGAGCCCTTTGAAGCTGTATTTAAACTGCATTCTGGTTCTGTTCAAGTTCTAACGGGTACCATAAAAGTCCACTATATGGAGATAATTCCTCAAGTTTTCCTCAAAAAACATAATTTCTTTACAACTGAAGAAAGAAAGACATAAACATCTTGGATGACAATGGGGTGAGTACATTATCTGTAAATTTTTGCTCTGGAAGTGAACTAATCCTTTAAGTAACGTCTAAAAATCAAAAGCATTCAAAGCAACTAGGGAGCTCTTATGAACCAGTTCTCTCTATTAAATCAAATAGCACAACCAGCATAGTCCCATTAAAAACAAATGATCGCTATGAGACGCTCCATTAAACGAGCCTATAAGACTCACAAACACACTTTTTAATGGGTGTTTATAACAAAAAAGATACATTTATAATAATTTTACACAGTTATGAAAACTGATATTTCATATGCAAGCAAAATGGACATAACCTGCGAATGAATCAGGATCAAACCGAATCAATTTGAAATCAGAATCGATTCACAATCAGAATCAAATCTCTAGGCCTAACCTGACCCACAAATACATTGTCAAGCACCATTTCTGAGCATGATTTGATCAGTTATTCTGTCAGGGTCGGTCAACATGGCTCACATGTTCATCTGTATATATATATACATATATATATATATATATATGTATATATATGTATATATATATACATACATATATATATATATATATATATGTGTGTGTGTGTGTGTGTGTGTGTGTGTGTGTGTGTGTATACCTGGTATTTATCACGTTATGGAGACCAAATGTCCCCACAAGGATAGTAATACCAGTAAATTTTGACCTTGTGGGGACATTTCTCAGGTCCCCATGAGGAAACAGGCTTATAAATCATGCACAATGAGTTTTTTTGAGGAAGTAAAAGTGTGCACAATCTCCTGTGAGGGATAGGTTTAGGTGTAGGGTAGGTGTAGGGCCATAGAAAATACAGTATGAAAACCATTACGCCTATGGAATGTCCCCATAAAACATGTAAACACAATATGTGTGTGTGTGTGTGTGTGTGTGTGTTTTCTTGATATTCCTCGAGTTGAATCCTTACCGCCATTGTTATTCTGACCACCGTCATCACTCAGGGAATGATTGTGCTCATCGGCCTGCACCAAAATGTTCTGATTGGCTTAAGGCGCGAAATGAATTTCTTCTCATCCAATTGGATGGCGAGAGCCAGATGTGCACTGATAAAAACAACTGAGCCAAAAACCGCTGGCAGAACATACCGGCTGCTGGGAATTTAAGCGTAAAAATCTCTCTCGCTCTCTTTCTCTCATTTACCTTTCTCTTCTCCCTGGTGTTTGTGGTTAGCTTTTGTCTCAGTAAGAAGGGAAAACTTCAGTCTGGGGGCTTTAAAACGTTCAAATATTCATCAAATATAGATCTCTCTGAATCCCCTGCTCCCTTCGCTCTTCGACCGCATCTTCTTTCTGTTTTCCTCTCCCTACCCTCCTTCTATTTCTGTCCTTCTGTTGTTGTTCCGTTCACTGAGATCTTAAAACAGTCACTATAAAGGAAGCAATTAATACGGATCAAAACCATGAAACACTCAACACATGATTCGCAGAGTCGTAAAATAACCGTACAGAGATTTCCGGCATCTGCGTGTGTGTCTGATCTGCCGTTCTTTGGAGAAACACGGTAAACCCTGGTAAGACCCGTCTGTCCGTCCTGTCCTTTCTTCCTCTCTCCCTCACTCTCTCATCCTCTTTTCCTCTTGAGTTATCTTCTCTCAGTTTGAGTGACAGTTAGCCATCTGTCTGTGTCCGCTGCCACAGCAATGCCACGGCGATAAGAAGCCCAGAGCAGCTCCGCAGTCAGGTACCCCAAATCCCTCATGCTGACTGACAGCAACATGTGTGTGCGTGTTTATGAGCAACTCTGCTGTAAGATAGATAGTGGAATGACTGCAAAGCAAGGAAAATCATGTTTTAATGGAATAGCTAAGCCAGAAGTGGAAATTGTGTCATCATGTACTCATCCTCATGTCATTCCAAAAGTACTTTCTTTAATGGAACACAAAAGAAGATGCTTTACAACAAAAGCACATGGTGACTTAGGGCTCTCAAATGGCAAAAAGGACCAAAAGGTACCATAAAACTAGTCTATATTGATATTGTGTGCTATTTTTACTCTAAATTCAAAATGCGCAGATGCACGGATATTAAAACTCTGACTGATAACAGTTTATGTTATTGCCAATAAATGTAAAACCCTGTTGTAAAACTGAAATAAGTTAATTAATAAATACTATTATAGTTTAAAATATATTTGTAAAAAATAATAAAATCCACTCCACTAAAATAAAATTTAATAATTTTAAAAGTCAATTTAGGCATTTATTAAAAATGATCTTTTATTCAATGCTGTCCAATACAAAAAAAATAAAAAAAAATCTATAATATTGGGTGGTAACTGATATGCAGTGTTGTTATTGTTAATAAAAAACTTAATACTTAATTAAAGTAAAACTAATACTAAAATAAAATGTAAAAAAAAGAATGAATTGAAATAAAATCAAATATAAATATTAGATTAAAAGCTGATGATAAATCGAAAAACTGCCGTGGTAATTCACTGAAATAAGATGTTTAAGTACTAAAGTTCTAAAAAAAAAAAAAAAAAAACTGAAATAAAAATAAAATAATTGAAATAGAAATATATAAAAATGACAAAAGTACATAAAATTACTAAAACTATTTTAAATAAAAATATACAATTAACGCTATAATAGTTTAAAATATAATAGCAAAAAATAATAAAATCAGATATTAAGTTAAAATATAAAATAAACCCCACTAAAATAAAAAACTGAAAAAAAGAAATTAATCAGAAATAGAAATATATATATATATAAAATGACATAAAATCACTAAAACAATTTTAAATAAAAAAAATAATAATATAATAATAATTCTAAACATTAATAAATATTATAATAGTTTAAAATATAATAGTAAAAAATAATAAAATCAAATATAAAATGATATAATAAAACATTTTAAAAGTAAATTTAGGCATTTATTAAAATTAGCTTTTGAACATATATTCAATTCTGTCTAACTGATATACAGTGTTATTATTGTTAACTAAAACTAAAAATTAATATTAAATTAAAATTATTAAAAAACTTTAATTGAAACATTATTTGAAATAAAATAAAACAAAAATATTAGATGACTGATGAAAATAAATAGCAAAAAAACTGAAATAAAAATTAAATAAAGCTAAATAAAATCTATTAAGTAAAATAACAAAACTATTTGAAATAAAAATATAGATACATTTTGGAAACTAAAATTCTAAATATTAATAAATGCTATAATAGTTGATTAATAATACTAAAATGATGACAATCATTTAACAAAACTAAAAATTAATTCTAAATTAAAATTATTTTCATTAATTGAAATAAAATAAAATAAAATATAAATATTAGACAGAAAAACTAAGAAACCTAGAAAAATAAAATCACAAATGCTGCATATATATATATATATATATATTTTAATTTAGAGTTTAAGCACTAAAATTAGTAACACTAAAATAAAAATAAATCAAAGTTAAACAGAAGTACACATATAAAATAATAAAATTAATTTTAAATTTAAAAAATACATTTAAACTTCAAGCCTAAAATACTAAATATTAATAAGTGCTATAATAGTCTTTAAGTAATACTGCTAATATGATACACATCTACTGTAAGTTCAGAAAGTCATACAGGTTTATACATGAAAGTGAGTAAATGATGACAATCGTTTACCAAATGATGATCATTTTGATTTTGCTGTAAACTATCCCTTTAAGCGCACACATGTGAGAGAGTGTAAACACTGTTATTAGTGACCTAGGGGCGTCTTCGTGACCCATGTGATAATTAGACAACGAGATTGGAGCAGCCATAATGACCTGTCAATGCTCTCTTCCACATAAACACACACACACTCGCTCTCTTCCTCTCTCTATTTCATGAATCATTCCTGTTCCAGCTCATTTGAGCTAGGCTGAATAAATTAGCGCATGTTAAGGTAGGTTAATTAATACCATTCTCCCTAAGGTCCAAATCTCTAATGTACACTTACCCTTACACACACACAAATATGCGGCGGCACACGGGCATGAAGATGTCAGAAGCCATCAAATGTGCACTCTTTTGGAAAATAGAACATCAACCGATCATGACAGACGCTGTATAAATGCACCCGAATCGCACACACAACTATTTTTAACTCGTATGCACACACATAAACACTAAATTAAATGTTCAATGACCCTTAAAATCACTTTTCTCGTTTTTTTTTCTGTGTGGACGCTTGTTTGATGGTTTCTCCCGCTCTCTTTTTTCACTTGTGTGTGTGTGTGTGTGGCTCTGACCTTGCTTTTGACGACTCATAAACTGGCACAGCCTGTCGATCGATTCGTCGGGCCTGTTGGAGCAACGATAAAGCCTGCAGCGCATGTGTGTGTTTGTGTGTTTGTGTGAGTGTGTGTGTCACTGACACCTACGTTAAGGCTTAACAGAACATGGAAGAGCCCTGGATTCTTCCTGACGTCCACATACCAGAAAACTCACACTTGTTTGGCCATTAAGGAGCCGATGGAAAGAGTTTGATTCTTATCTCTTAGACACAGTGCTAATATTAGACACAGAACTCCCGCCACACCTTCACACACACTTTGCACATGTCATAAAAACAAACACAAATATATAACCTCAGGCTCCTCTGCAGCAATGATCTATTATCTCCGGTACTTGAGATGCGGATCACATCATTATCTGGTTTTGAAAAGTATGAATACAATCTGACTGACAACTAACCCTGGTGAAAAAGAAAATCTCTTTCTTTGGTCTCATCTATTAATTCTTTGCTAACCTTTCCGTTTTGTTCTTTTTCTTTATGCGAATAAAAGGTTTACACACCTTTTAGCCAATCAAATTCCTACGACTTGTTTATGATTTTAATAAAAATGTTTTATTTGTAGAGATTGCCCCGAGAAATTTCCATACATAAGATGCAAATCCACTACAAACACACTATAGATCATATTTTTTATTAAACGAGGATTAACTGTCATTAAAGATATTTATAATGTTAAAAAAATCCATTCTTAAGTAGCATGAGTATATTTGTGGCAATAGCCAAAATTATATTTTTTTTCTTTTATGCCAAAAATCATTAGGATGTTAAGTAAAGATCATGTTCCATGAAGATATTTAGTAAATTTCCTACTGTAAATATATAAAAAAGTATTTTTTGGTTAGTAATATGCATTGTTAAGAACTTTAAAGGCCATTTTCTTAGTATTTAGATTTTTTTGCACCCTCAGACTCCATATTTTCATAGTCGTTTCTCAAATATTGTCATATCCTAACAAATCATATATCAATGGAAAGCTTTATTCAGATTTCAGATGATGTATAAATCTCAGTGTCACAAAAAATTACCCTTATGACTGGTTTTGTGGTCCAGGGTCACATATTTCAAATAAATGTTATATTCTCTCTTTTTTAATTACAATTATCAAAGATAAAAAGTAGCTTTTTTTTTTTTTTTACAAAAATATTAGGCAGCACATCTGCTTTCAAGATTTCTAAAAAAATTATTGAGCATCAAATCAGTTTAGATTTAAAGAAACACTCTACTGTTCAAAAGTTTGTGGTAAGATCATGTTTTTAATAGAAATTATTACTTTTATTCAGCGAGGATAAAACTGTCATTAAACGATCTTTATAATGTTAAAAAAAATGATTTCAATATCAAATTAATTTGATTTGACTTTTTACATTTATCAAAGAAAAAAACTTGCAATTTTCACAAAAATATTAAGCAGCACATCTGTTTTCAAGATTCATAATAAGATTTTTTTTTTCTTGAGCACCAAATCAGTTTATATTTAAAGAAACACACCACTGTTCAAAAGTTTGTGGTAAGATCATATTTTATAGAAATGATTGCTTTTATTCAGCAAGGATAAAACTAATTAAATATATTTATAATGATATTTGATGAAAATTATTACTTTACAGTTATAAAAATTTCCACAAAAAATATTAAGCAGCACATCTGTTTTCAGGATTTACAATAAGAGATTTTTCTTGAGCACCAAATCACTATATTTTAGAACAATTTGTGAAGGATCATGTGACACTAAAGACTGGAGTAATGATGCTGAAAAAACAGCTTTGCCATCACAGGAATAAATTACATTTTAAAATATATTAACATAGAAATCAGTTATTTGAAACTGTAATAATATTTCACAATATTACCATTTGTACTGTATTTATAATCAAATAATGAAGTCTTGGTGAGCATAAAAGTCTTCTTTAAAACAAAAGTCTTACTGAACCCAAACTTTTAAACAGTAGTGTTTATTCAAAAATTGACTCGGTTTACTTTCTTAATACACATAGTTTTATTCTGCATAATTCATCAGTACAAACCAGAGTCATACTAACGTCCAATTTTCGCGAGCAAATCATTTCCTGATGGACAAAATTGAGCCCAGACTTGCATTTTTTCCACTTGAATATCCTTTTTGGAACCATATCACATTATGTAAGTAAAATGTTGGTTGCAAATGCAGTTTCAGGAATTCATGAAAACAACTATACTTTTCAGTGTACAAATATGTCAGAAATTACAGAAACTGTGGATTTAGGGATGCCAGACTAAAGTGAACAAACA
This sequence comes from Garra rufa, assembly GCF_049309525.1. NCBI lineage: Eukaryota > Metazoa > Chordata > Actinopteri > Cypriniformes > Cyprinidae > Garra > Garra rufa. Next base: position 50,740,957 of record NC_133363.1, read on the forward strand.
CATATTCACTATAAAGTTCTATGATTTTTTCCAAAACACCTCCATGACTTTGGTAGATTCCAGGTAGTCTATGACTGGGCCATTCTGGCAGTAGATGCTAAAAAACACACCTATTGCGTGTTTTGGATCTATGCGTGTTAGGGCATTTTCCTGTGTCAAATCTACTTTCTGAGATGTTGATATTGACGGGCTTCCGTTTACGTTGGCCTCATTCCCTCCACGCTACTGCGCGCTGTTTTAAAAACAGCCCCCAGTAACACAACCCAACACAAGATTGTTCCAGTTGATAAAGTCACAATCAGCTGAATCCCTGCAAAGATCGCTGAGAACCGACTAGCCTGAACTGAAAACAAACCCAATATACACGCAGTGATGAAACACCATCATGCCATCCCTTCTAACGCTGATTAAAGCAATAAACAAGGGTGGATGCTGAATGAACACACTAAGTCTATTACAAACAGATGATCTTTTCATAATTAAAAGCTGCTGGGTAAAACAATCAGAAGTTTTGATGTTTGATGTTTTGATGCAAATCGCAAACATGCACGCACTCACCGATGATGAAGTAGTCCTGATTGGTTTTAAATTCGTGACCCCACAGGTTGGGCGAGTACTCCTGAAACTTGATGGTGAAACGCATATCGCTGTTGGGCTTATCGCAGGTGAGAAGCAGGTTGGGTGCTCCGGTCACTTCACACCTGTCTGCCTGTTCCCGTGACGACACCAGGTACAGTTTATAGTACTCGTAATCGGCGGGAGCGCGGGGACCGGGCGGCTCAGACGCTGGGCAAATGAGGTCCAGGCGATCGCCGATTTGAGGGTACAGGACATAACCCTTATCATCGCTAAACCTAGACAAAGACAGAGAGGGAAAATGAGAATTTTAGCATTAGAAACATACATTTACTGGCACAATCATAAAACAATGGCATGCAGGGTTGCCAGGTTTTCAAAACAAAACCCCCCAAATTCCTACTTGAAACTAGCCCAAATCTAGCCCAGTTGCGTTTCAGAGGGTTCCGGGTTTAAAACATATGTTTTTTGGTAAAATTCACATTCCAGGGGCTTAATATCATATTATTGGGGTTGTTTGAAGCCGCAGACATTAAAAAGAACCCACGGCAACAATGTTACAGCAGCCCAGTTCCGCAGGAAAACTGTGGACTTGGCAACACTGATGGCATGGTTAAAAACCAATACATTATTTAAAACCAGAAAAAAAATATGTGAGTTAAACAATATAATAATTGATTTTATATTTAAGAAGCTTTTATTTATTTTTAGATTAAGCTAATTAAAAAATACACTTTTGCAAGTCATCTAATTACACAAACAAAATAAATATATATTTTGTATAAAAATATAAAATAATTTTAAATACCGGTTTTATTTATTTCTTTCCGATTTATTTCTCTGATGGTAAAACTACATTTTCGGCATCACTACTCCAGTCTTCAGTGTCACATGGTCCTTCACAAATCATTTTAATATGTTGATTTGCTATTCAAGAAACTTTTTTTTATTATTATCAATGTCAAAAACAGTTGTGCTGCTTAATATTGCTTATATATAAAAGACAAATTTATTATACGTCATATTTTTTTATAATAAATATATATTTATTTTAAAGACAAATTTCAGGATTCTTTGATTAATAGAAAGTTCAAAAAAGCAGCATCTGAAATCTAATTATTCTGTAGTATTATAAATAACTGCGGCCTTATGTCTCACTTGGGATAAAAGTAAGTAATTATAAATATCTGACATAATTAAAAAAATATATACTTTTTTTTAATCAATGTACACGTTTTTTAAAAATATTTTGGCACACCTTTAACAAACTTTGCACTTCCATTTAGCTCCATTCTCATATGTAACTCACTTTTATTCATATTGACTGCAAAATTCAACAATAAATTCTTTCCTTTTTGTCACTAGCTTTAATTCAAAAATATGCCAAGTTAAATAAAAATGCTGCAAATGGCTTGTCACACTGAGTTTAATCAGTTTGTTATCGTTTATTCAGAAAAATGCACAACCGGTTATAAATATTTATGTTTAAAACATGATATACCATATAAATGTTGATATTTTTATCTTTGTTTTTGTTTGTGGCAGAGCAAACCTGCAAAAATCGGTCAATTACACGGATCAGCAAAGGGGGCACAGATGCATCATGGGATACGAATGACTGGCTTAGTCTGCCACTGTAACCTCTCGCTTCAGGACATTCGCTGACAAAACCACACACTTCTCATGAAAACGTCTGTGGATATGCAGGCTGCCTCGGGAGCCGGCTGGCATTTACTGGCGCAGGTGTGGACCCAACCACACTCCACGCTCTCGCTGTGTTTCTTTCTTCAATAAATTACCTTCTACAAGTAGAAACTCATCCTCTTCTTTTACACTCCATTCATCTGCTCTGCTCGCCTCTCTTCCTGTTTATTCATAGCCCTAATGAAAGTGCTCTCTTCCGCTGTGTAAATCATCTGAAGGTGCTGAGACTTCAAGGTTTTTGACGACTGAATTCCAGAAATATGATATTTTGTTCTTCTATCTTCAACAAGTGCCTCTAATGAGAATGAATAGGCCAGCCTGGATCCAAATCCCACCCCTCAAACGCTTGTTTCCAAAGGAAACCGTGTCAGATCAAAGCACAGCGGAGAGGACGCGTCTAGAGCTTCCAATTTCCAGGAGATTCTGGCTGTTGCGGAATCTCAGGGAGCTTCCTTTGAATTCCAACTATGTAAACAAATGACTAAACGACTCACAGACGCTAATTAACATTTTATCGTCGTCTCTTAACAGCCAGCCACACCAACGGCTATTTACATGTAAACAAATTAAGGCAGTTGAGCTTTGTTTTTTTTTACGGGCTTCATATTTCCATGTCAAAAGAAATGCGGAAATACAGTCCCGTCATGACGGGTGGATCCATTTCCAAATCACATACGTTAACATACCATGCTGACCTAGAGCATGTTTATTAAAGCTTGTCACTCTTGCTCTTAAGAAACAAAAGCAGAATGGGCTTCTCTGTGTGTGTGTGTGTGTGTGTGTGTGTGTGTGTGTGTGTGTGTGTGTGTGTGTGTGTGTGGCATTCCTATGGGAGAAGAGCTTCCTGTCCTTGTCACACAGGTTAGGAAGGTTATCAGTAGCTCTTACAGTGGAGAGAACAGACACTCAACACACACTTCACATACTACAATTAGACTGACCGATACTCGCACACACGTGACTTTAAAGGAATGTTTTTGAGTTCAACACAACTTCAGTATTTGTGGCATAGAAAACGTTTGTTTTGACTGGTGACTTGCTCAGGCAAAACTTGTTTTTATAGTAACATACAGCACATGACCAGTCAAACGTTTGAGGTTTTTATGTTTTTGAAAAGTCTCTAACGCTCACAAAGTTTGCATTTCCTTGATAAAATATACTGTAATAGAAGTACACACTTAAAAATAAAGGTGCTTTTAAAGGTTCTTCACAGCGATGCCATAGAAGAACCAGTTTTGGTTCCACAAAGAACCATTCAGTCAAAGGATCTTTACAGAACCATGTCTTTCTTACCTTTTTATAATCTGAAGAACCTTCTTTCACCCTAAAGAACCTTTTGTGAAACAGAAAGGTTCTTCAGATGTTAAAGGTTCTTTATGCAACCATTTATACAAAAAAGTTCTTCTATGGCATCACGAAGCACCTTTTTTAAAAAGTGTAATATTATCACATATTGCAATTCAAAACAACTGCTTTCTATTTTATTGTATTCCTGTGGTTTGCAAATCTGAATTTTCAGCATCATTACTCTAGTCTTCAGTTTCAAATGATCCTTTTGAAATCATTCTAATGTGCTGATTTGCTCAAGGAACATGTCTTATTATTATAAATGTTGAAAAAGCTGTGCTTAATGTTCTAATATAATATATTTAATGAACAGAAAGTTAAAAAAGCTGAATTAATATGGAATCAAAATCTTTGGTAACATTCTAAATGACTTAACAGTCATTTTTGATCAATGCAGTGCGTCTTTACTGAACACAAGTATTAATTTCTTTTCAAAAAATCTTACTGGATAACCCGGAAATGGTACAAGGAAGACCCACCTACGGGAGAAGACTGGTTTCAAATAGTAACAGAGGTTAGAGAAATTTGTTAAATTATTTTTACTTTTATAATTATTATTTGTAATGTAAAGTGTTCTTCTGTTCTTAACTAAAAAAAAAAAAAAACTCTTTAAAAGAAAAAAAATCTTACTGACCCCAAACTTTGAACGGTGGTGTGGAGGACTCCAGAGGGTTTTAAAACAAAAATTTTAATGGCTGTATTTTTATTAAAGCACTTGTTGTTAGAGCTGTAAAGTTGACTAAATGTCCCTTTTAAAGCGGGACAACTTTTCCAGGCGGAAGAACTTCTGGTTTTACATAAGCAGTGTAATTCCTGTGGGTTTTTTGTGGGTCTGTTGTAAACAGCCATTTATAGTGAATTCAATTCATGTCAAAATGATCATATTTTCGAGCTGAGCACATAATCAAGTCAAAATTACTAGTGGGAAACTCTTTTTTAAGCTCAGACTTTTAGAGTTCCCTAGAGAAAAATAAATACACTAAAGTGTATTTAAAATACATTTATTTCATGCTAAGTATACTACAAATACATCTTATTATGTACTTAATAAAAATACCCCTGCAATTGCACTTTTACTACACTAAACTGGTACATTTAAAGTCTGGAAAAACTCATTTTGTACTTAATGCACTTGAATTGTGTGCAAGTAATGCTGAAGTCCAACTAAAGATATACTTTGTATATTTGATCTCGCTAAAGTGGAACTATTGCAAGTATACTTTATGTGCACTTTAAATATTTTCTTTTTAAAGACCGACATTATTTTTAAGATCACACAATCCTCATCAATAGTGGCATTAAATATATATTTTAGGCTTAATATTTAGAAGTGTGCATTGTGCACAAGTAGTACTATAAATAATGTTTAATTAAAATTAAAATTAAATAAAAAATAACATTTAAATCTATTACTTTTTTACTAGGGTTATCGTGGCATTTGTTTTGAAAAATCACAGTAAAAGCACATTTCCACTGATCACACTAATTGTGTAAAATCTGTACATTTGTACTCATTTTGTGTTAAATGCAGTCAGGAAATATTACTAATTTAAAGCATAAAGCATCAGTTACACACATAATGTGCATCCTTTGCTTTTTGTTATGTTGCATTAGTGCTAAAAAAATCTTTCTGGTTTTGTCAAAAAGTGAAAAAGAGAGAGAAAAATATGATAATTGCGCTGTTAGTCAATTTTGTTCCAACTGAAATTACTTGAACGTACATCATGTGGTACCGCAATTACAATTTCCAAACTCATAAGTCAAACTTTCCAGGAAGACATGAATGCAGCATTACATCACATTCCTTTTAACCACTGCAGGCCAACATGTATAAAACTCTTGAGGTAACTTTTAAAACCATGTGCATTGTTTTGTTACTGCAAGTGGAATTTTGGAATAGCAAGTTTAAACTTTCTGTGTTAATCCACATTATGCCACAAATGCTGTCGATTGAACTTCAGCGAACAACTTTTCTTTAACATGTCCTTCAAGCCAGGACAAAACACAGACATGCCGTTGCTAAGTGTTTTTTTTTTCCAGGTAGACAATATATACACACCGGAAAACTGATGAACAAAAGTATCAAAACATCCTGCAGATGCAAAGGACATTTTTTGCATACACATTCTGGTAGGTAGATTTTTGTCTGTTGGGTTATCGCAGACACCGTCACAGTAGACTTGACTTGAAGAATAGAGAGAACAGACAGAAAGAAAGGGAGAGAGAGAGAGAGGTGTTGCGGATCAGAGGAGAGAATGAAAGGCTTGAATGAGAGATAAAATAGCTTGCGAAACTGAGAGGAAAAAAGTAAACAGAGACGAACAATGATGGAGGGAAAAACAGCTGGACACAGAGAAAGAAGCAAGCAAGCGAGTGAGCGGAGGACGCAGGAGATAAGGGAGGCGCTCACTCAGTACTGGCCGTGTTGTTGACATGGTCATGCTGGTCTGCTCTAACCCACTGAACTCTCTGCTGAGACCCAGACACACAAGTAGAAGAATACTGTCCTTTATCACCACATTCACACCTTCTCTCTCTTTCCCTCCCTCTCACGCCCTCCGTGTCAGCGTGACAGAACAGCATTTAGTCAAACTCACACTCGCTGCAAGGAAACACGCAAAAGTACACACTGCAAAAGCTTGATTGCTCACGTTAGAATCAAAGAAGAGGCCTATTAAACACAATGCCAAGAGAGGCCATGTGTTAGGTGCTTTTACCTTGCTCATGGGTGTTGCAAGGGACAATCCAAGGTGAATTCCCTAACTTTTTCCAGAGTTATCATATGTAACCAAAACAAAAACATTTTTAAAATGTCATATAAAAGAAAATGGTTTGATTATTTCAGCTAGCTGCAAAAGCAACATTCCTCGTTTTCATTTAAGTTTATGTACCGAAAAAACAACACGACCAGTTGTTTTTTAAGTTTTTGAACAGTAAGGTTGTTAGTTTTTAAAGAATTCTTTTCTGATCACCAAGGCTTCATTTATCTGATCCGAAATACAGCAAAAGCTGTAACATTGCAAACTATTTTTATTATTTAAAATATCTGCTTTATATTTGAATATATTTTGAAAGGCAATTTATTCCTGTGATCAAAGCTAAATATTCAGCATCATTACTCCAGTCTTCAGTGTCACATGATCCTTCAGAAATCATTCTAATATGCTGATTTGCTGTTTAAGAAACAGTTTTTTATTTTTAGGATTCTTTGATGAATAGAAAGATCCAAAGATCAGTATTTATCTGAAGTAAAAAGCTTTTGTAACATTATTAACTATACCGTTCAAAAGTTTGGAGTCAGTATAATTTTCTTTTTTACGGAAATTAATACTTTTATTTAGCAAGGATGCTTTAAACTATTGAAGACATTTATAATTTTACAAAAGATTTGATTTCAGATAAATGCTGTTATTCTAAACTTTATATTCATCAAAGAAACCAAAAAAAAAATCTACTCAGCTGTTTTCAACATAATAATACTAGTAAATGTTTTTTGAGCAGCAAATCAGAATATTAGAATGATTTCTGAAGGATCATGTGACACTGAGGACTGGAGTAATGGCTGCTGAAAATCTAGCTTTGATGTTGAAAAAATAAATTGCAATTTGGACTTTTTCTTCTCAGAATTGTGAGATATCGCGAGTTATTAAGCAATATTTGTCATATATAAACTTGTTCTTACTCTTTTTTTTCCCCTTTAAAATTGGACTTTATAACAATTGCGAGTTTATATTTCACAATTTTAAGAAATAAAATCAGAACTGAGAGACATAAATTCACGATTCTGACTTTTTTTTTAGCAGAATTGCGAGTTTATATCTCGCAATTATGACTTTTTTTCTCTGATTTTTTTGTAACTCACAATTCTGACTTTATAACACAGAATTATAATCAGAATTTTGAGAAACAAGCTCACAATTTACAAGTTATTTCACAATTCTGACTTCATTTCTCACAATTGCAAGTTTAATCTCACAATTCTGACTTCATAACACGCAATTATGAGTTTATATCTTACAATTCGGAGAAAAAAAAAGTTGGCAATTATGTGACTGGAGTAATGATGCTAAAAAAATCTGATTTTAAATCACAGGAATAAATTACATTTTAAAATATATTCAAATAGAAAACAGTTTTTTCAAATAGTAAAAATATTTCAAAATTGTACTGTTTTTGCTGTACTTTGGATCAAATAAATGCAGGCTCGATGAGCAAAAAGGAGTCCTTTGAAATAAACATTAAAAATCTTACTGTTCAAAAACGTTTGACTGGTAGTGTATATAAGAAAAACGAATACAAACTTAATAAAATCAAATCATTTTAAATATTAATAAAAATATTATAGAATCTCAATGATACTAAAGTAACACAAATAGTTTATTTTTCTTATTAGTAGGGCTGGGTATCGAGTTCAACTTCTTAGGCACTTTGAGTCTGTAAAAACATCAACAAGGTGAAAAAATATAACATAAAATAAAATAAATAAAATAAGGTAGAGTGTTATGTTGTTAAAACGACTGCATAAAATTGATACTGAAAAAAATCCCGTATCAAAGTCAAGGTATTGGTATCGATATCGAGCTTTTTTGAACAATACCCAGCCCTATATACATGGATGAATTGTTTTATAACAAGAACAATAAGCTACATTTAGAAAAAAAGATAGAATGAATTTTCATTTCATGCAGATTTTCAAGTCAACATGTCTGCAGCTAGCAACCTGAATACTGATGATTTTTGTATTGACAAAGTATTCACATCTTTGTTTGCACACTATGAGTCTGGCCTACCGGTATACAATAGTCACATATAGACGGCGGCTTTGTTTATTATAACCGAAGCATTCTAGATTTGCAGGCTTACAGTGTAAAAAAGTGAAACTGAAAAACCAGTCCGACACAACAAACGCTGTGATCCATCAGCGCTCCTTTTAAAGCATGTGTGTGCGCCAGACCCTTTCGCACAGCCTGTGTAATTACATATGTTTCAGCACTGGACCGCATTAGCCTTCGTGATTGAACAACTGTCAGGCGGCAATGTCTAATGAGCAAACTCAGGGTTAAGCAAGCACTCGGCAGATAATTAGAGAACGTTTGCAGAACCTCGCCAAAGAATTTCTGACCTGTGCGTCAAGCTAGAAACAGAAAAAAAACTTGAAGGAAAAGGGACGCGTATAAAAATGCGGCCACAAAGTCAAGCTCGAGAGTGTAGAAGATTGAAGATTGAAAAAACTGAGTTGTACACATCGAAATGCTTTCATGGAAGAGCAGTATGTGTTTGTGTTTGTGTTTGCGCAAAGCTCGAAAAAGCCAACCGCACACACAGGCAAGCCTTCAAAGTGCAGATTAAAGCGAAATTATATCGACATCTCTGTTTACTCTAAATATAAACATGATAATACACTCCTCCAACCATTCCTTCTCATCCTAAACACTCATCATTCCTGTTTTGCGCTCTCTCTCCCACCCTCCCTCGGGTTTCTCTCTCGTTCTCTCCCACTCTGGAACAAAGGTGGCATTCATGGTCACACATTGAAACAAGGAGTGGGGGGATGGAGGGGGGCAGAGGTGACAGGAGTGTGTGCGCCGGGCTCGTTTATGAGGGCAGAAACATCATTTTGTCAAACTTCGCCGACGCCCTTCCCTGACCCTGACAGCTCTTGAAAAGAGCCGAGTGTTAGTTTCACCCCGTCCCACCCCTGACAGCACTGACCCTCAACCCCCCTCCACCCCTCCGCCCGAACCCACCTTCTCTAGTCCATAAACCCCTCCACCGTCCTCTTGTTCGTCAGTCTTGCATTACAAAGATTCCACATGAGAAACTCGAGCTGTGTCCAAAAACAAGCTCGGGGCACAGGTGCAGTGAGGTGGACCTTTGTGTGTGTGTGTGTGTGTGTGTGTGTGTGTGTGTGTGCGTGCATAAAAAATGGAATGTCTGAGATGGCCGAGAATCCTTTGCATGATAAATGCAGAGGTTTCAACACACCCTAGATGAGGACATCAGCCACAGATCTGGCATGAATATGCACTGTGTCTACATGTGCATTAATATCTCATATCGCAAATGAAATCTGGAAACTAGATTTTTATAGGAAAAGGAGTGGTGGTTGCCAAGGTGTTGCTATGTAATTGCAAGTGTTTAGGGTGGTTTTTATCATGTTGATATGCGGTTGTTAGGAGGTTCTAGTTGGATCCTTATTAGCACAAGTCAAACGAGTTCAACACTTATAACATCTTATGATAAGTCTATGGAATTTCTTGCTTGTTTTTCCGTCCACCATGTGAAACGTTTACAAAGAATACATAAAAGCATAAAAAATCAGCATGATTTCAAGTCTCGTTCATGTTTGTTGCATGATGTAAGCCTTTGGGATTTTTATGCCTGTTCTTTCAACCGCTGTGAAAATCTCTAAATCTAAAAAATAAATATATAAATAAGCAAAAGGCAGCATAATTTTGAGGTCTCATTCATGTCTGTTGCACAATACAAGGATGTTTTTTTCTTTCAGCAGGCACGAGAATAAAATCAAATAAAAAGTAATAAATCTCCTCACCAATCTGCATAATTTAAGACCTCATTCATGTCTGTTGAACAAATGGTACCGAATGAGTGACTATTAAAACCTCTAATCCTATGAGCAACAGCATTGGCTTCTTTAGCAAACACCACTAAAAATGTTCTCCTGCAGGCTCGACAACTTCAATCCCACTAGCCAAAAAAAGCTTTCCAGATTTAGGAATTAGATCTAAGTTGGTGATTACATGTGATAACAAGCTATCGAGCTAACACCAGCTGAAATCCTTCAGTTCGAATCACTTTGATATGCCGTGAGAATGACTTTTGACTTCTGCAATTTCCACTTCATTTTCAGCTTCTATTCCACCTCGCTAAGCTGATCTCACCTCCAAGCGTGCATTGATCTCATCAGGAGCAGTGCCATGGAGGGGCTGGAATCACAGCTGTCGTCCAGCAGACCAGCGGTGGGCCGGAGATATCGGCCCTCTCAGTGGACGAGTAAATCTCCCATCTCTCTTTCTCGCTTTTCTCTTCACGGCTATGTCGTCAGCTTCCAGGGCCCGATTAAGCCCTGTTCAGGGTCTCAAGTGACCAGACTAAACAACACCTACTGGTTTGATATCCGAGCCCTTATCACACCGCCAAGAGACCAGGAAAAACAGAGAGGGAAAAAGTTAGGGAGAAAATCTAGCTAATAACAACAACGTATTGGAACATTTAGACACAGACAGACAGCCAGACAGACAGACAGACAGATAGAATGACACAACAATGGATGAATGGATGGACAAATAGAGGAATGGACAGATAGATGGATAAAATGATAGAACAATGGATGGATGGATGGATTGATACACAGATAAATGGATAAAATGATAAATCAATAGATGGATGAATGGATGGACAGACAGATGGATAAAACAACAGAACAATGGATGGATGGATGGACAAATAGAGGAATGGACAGATAGATGGATAAAATGATAGAGCAATGGATTGATGGATGGATACGCAGATGGATAAAATGACAAAACAATAGATGGATGGACAGACAGATGGATAAAACACTACAAAATGGATGGATGGACAGATAGATTGATAAAACAACTTAACAATGTATGGAAAATAGAGAGATGGACAGACAGGTGGATAAAATGGTAGAACAATGGATGGAGTGATGGATGGAGGAATGGAGGGATAGATAGATAAAATGACAAAACAATAGATGGATGGATGGATAAAACAACTTAACAATGGATGGAAAATAGAGAGATGGACAGACAGATGGATAAAATGGTAGAACAATGGATGGAGAGATGGATGGATGGATGGAGGGATAGATAGATAGATAAAATGACAAAACGATGGATGGATGGATGGATGGATGGATGGATGGATGGATCAAACAACAGAACAATGAATGGATGAATAGAGAGATGGATGGATAGATGGATAAAATGTCAAAACAATAGATGGATGGATGATGGACAGATAGATAGATAAAATAACAGCAATGGATGGATGGATGGATGGATGGATGGATGGATTGATAAAACAACTTAACAATGGATGGAAAATAGAGAGATGGACAGACAGATGGATAAAATGGTAGAACAATGGATGGAGAGATGGAGGGATAGATAGATAAAATGACAAAACGATGGATGGATGATGGATGGATGGATAGATGGATGGACAGATAGATCAAACAACAGAACAATGAATGGATGAATAGAGAGATGGATGGATAGATAGATAAAATGACAAAACGATGGATGGATGGACAGATAGATCAAACAACAGAACAATGAATGGATGAATAGAGAGATGGACAGATAGATAGATAAAATAGCAGCGATGGATGGATGGATGGATGGATGGATGGATGGATGGAACGACAGAACAATGGATGGATGGACAGATCGATGGATAAAACAACAGAACAATGGATGAATGAATAGAGAGATGATAGATAGATAAAACGACAGAACAATGGATGGATGATTGGATGGATGGACAGACAGATGGATAAAATGACAAAACAATAGATGGAGGATGGATGGATGGATGGATGGACAGATAGATCAAACAACAGAACAATGAATGGATGAATAGAGAGATGGACAGATAGATAGATAAAATAGCAGCGATGGATGGATGGATGGAACGACAGAACAATGGATGGATGGACAGATCGATGGATAAAACAACAGAACAATGGATGAATGAATAGAGAGATAATAGATAGATAAAACGACAGAACAATGGATGGATGATTGGATGGATGGACAGACAGATGGATAAAATGACAAAACAATAGATGGATGATGGATGGACGGATAGATTAAAAACAACAGAACGATGGACGGATGGATGGATGGATGGACAAATAGATGGATAAAACAACAGAACAACTGATGGATGGATGGATGGATGGATCGATCGATCGATAAAATGACAAAACAATGGATGGGTGGGTAGATGGATGGGCAGATAGATGGATAAAACAACAAAACAATGAATGGATGGATGGACAGACAGATGAATAAAACAACAGAACAATGGATGGATGGATAGATGATGGATAAAATGACAAAATTGATGGATAGATGGACAGATAGATGGATAAAACAATGAATGGAACAATGTATGGATGGATATTTAGATGGCTAGATGATGGATGGATGAAGGGATGGACAAACCGACGGACGGACGGACGGACTGACGGATGGACAGGTGGACGGATGGACAGACAGACAGATAACTAAGTGTGTGTGTGTGTGTGTGTGTGTGTGTGTGTGTGTGTGTGTGTGTGTGTGTACCAACAAAAGAGCCTAAAATGGCATACAATGACGTGCAGCTCTTTTATTTGCACAGACTTCACCTGCATTTTCTGATCAATTATACAGCGAGCCACACTAAATCTGCTCCCAAACCCCCCAAGCATTCAGTAGTCCAAGTTTGCCTAAACATCTCAGACCAAAACAGAACCTTTGCGACGTGGTTGATGTATTTATTCAGAGCGACTGTCGCATTGCAGCCACAGTCCCATCAGAACACACAAACATTTAACCATCTTCCTTTCTATTCAAATGAACTATGTGCAAACACCACACACAACACACAAAAAAGACAAAAGTACGTGTAGAGGCTACAAATGAGGTCATATCACACCGATTATCATCCAACATCCACAGACAATTACGTGTTGAAAATGATATGTGATTGTTTACAGATATTTAATGACAGCTAAAGGCCAGTATGTAAATAAGGCACAGTACGCCGTGATGTTGGTACAACCTAACTGGATTGTCTGACAATGAGCAGATCACATGTAGCCAATTATCACATGACCTCGGCAGACAAACTCTGAAAATGATGGAAATGAGGACAACGAAAACAGGTGAAAGATAAAAGGGGAGGAGAGGAGGGAGAAGGGAGGAGAAGGAGGGAGCGAGAGGCTGCTGTGAAGAAAGAGAGCTGGAGGCACTGCTGGAATGTTTGTGGCGAGGGGAACAGCGGGCGTAATGGCTTCCATATGGCCACTCCTGGCGGGAGAGAGAAAGCGAGAGTGAAAGCGAGGAGAATTACAGAGGGAAACAAAAGAAAAGGATCGAAAATTAAGTTAACATTAAAGAAAAAAGAGGCTTGATGGAGGGGAAAAATGGAAAAAAGATGCAAATGGAAGACAGGAAGTGTACGGCAAAAAAAATCATATTAAGTTTGTTGCTGACTTGTTTTCCACTAAAAACATCTGAACATCCTCGAAACAAGATAAATGTACATCAGAACCAAACCACATAAGATACTATTTAAGATTTGTGTTCAGATAATGTGTTTTAAAAGAATGTAAAAAAGAAAACACATGCGTGAACCGTTCAACGTAAGATAAATAAGACCCTTTAAGAAAGCAAATAGGGTGAATTTCCATTTCATGCCAATTTTAAAGTAGGGTTATTAGTTAACTTAAACTGAAACCATTATTTATTTATTAAAATTTTTGGTACTTGAATTAAAAATAAACTTTAACAAATAAAATTAAATATTAATATTTTATTTCAGCTTGGCAACATTTCTCATTTTCATATAGTTTAACTTGAAGTACTAAAATAAATTAAACTAAAACTAATAAATAAACAAAAAATATACAGAAATATATACAAAAAAAAAACTTACAAAAACCCACAAAAAAATTATTAAAATTTTAACTAAAATTAAGGAGAGAAAAAATAGATAACTTTAACTGAAATATTGTTTACTTATTTGTTTTTTTTTAATTTTCTTTTTCATTTTTGGTACTTGAAATAAAATAAAATAAACTTTAACTGAAATAAAATTAAATATAAATATTTTATTTCAGCTTGGCAACAGTTCTCATTTTCATATAGTTTAACTTGAAGTACTAAAATAAATACAAATAAAAAATAAATATTAACAAAAACTAAATAAAAATGACAAAAACCCACAACAAAATTACTAAAACCTGAACTAAAAATATTATAAATATTAATTAATTTAAACTGAAACTTGAATTAATTAATATATATTTTTTTAATAAAATAAAATAAACTTTATCTAAAATAAAATAAATATTTTATTTCAGCTTGGTAACATTTCTCATTTTCGTACAGTTTAGCTTAAAGTACTAAAACAAAAAAACTAAATTAAATAAAAATGAACAAAAACTATATAGAAATATTAGAAGAAAATAATGAATAAAAAATATTTGTATTATTTTTATTATTCTTTTTATGTTTTTTTTTTTTTTTTGGTATTTCAAATAAAATAAGCATTAACTGAAATATTTGTTAAATCGATGTAAAATCAATGTTAAATCAATGTAAAAATATAAATATATATAAAAAAGCTAATAATAACAATTACAAAAGCCCACAACAAAATCCTTAAAACTTTAACTAAAATAAAAGTGAAAACTGAAAATATAAAAATGTATTCTAATTCTAATTTATTCTAATGAAATTCGGTTAGATTTGCTCCACTAGTGGCACCAAACAGAATTGCAATCGGTTTATTTCAGTGTTCGCATTTGAGTTTTGAGTTGTTTGAGGTGGGACTGTTTGAAAACAATTTTTTGCTATTATGTTTGTGAGCCGCTATGAAAAACTAAAAATGTACCTTTAAGCATAAGCAATTTTTAGTTTAGTTTCTGCTATTTTTAGTTGAAGGGAAAAATTTGTCTGTATCTTGTTCTAAAGATGTTTTACTAGAGAGAAAAACAAAATCCCCTGTGTGTCTGCAAGCACAAAGCAGGTGAACAGACAATCTGTGTGTGTGTGTGTGTGAAGGTAAGTCTGTCCTTGTCACCATTACAGTCGTGCCCTTTCCTGACAGGAGGCGGTCGACATCGCTCCAGTGCCAGTGTCATATGCGCTTTCTAACCAGACAGCAAAGAAACTGGATTTCCTTGTGTTTTTTATGCAAACATCCCTTGTTTTCAACAGCGTGATCGTTTCCACACCCTCAGAAAGCAGTCTGGAAAGTTTAGCATTAATCACATGTGAAATAAATGCTAATGAACGGCCAACCCCCTCCCTCCTGGCCAAAAAAACCAAATCGAAATCCATCAAGACTGACAGAGAGAAAAGAAAAGAGAGAACATATGCTTTCCTTCTCTCGCTGTCTGTATTTCACATCCTCAGATCAGGCCTGTATATTTATGCAGCCGTATGTTCTCAAAGCCCCCCAGTTCAGAGAGATTAACATATGTGTGAGTCTGTATGTGCACATGAATATGATTCACGGCATAATGAATCATAATGCCGTTTAAAGAGGTGAGCGTTCATGCCGGATCAGAGGAACACACACACACATGTAGAGTGTAGGTGTGGATGAGTGAAGGGTTTTCAAAAGAGTAAAATGAGTCTTTCAGCCCAGCTGGTGTGTGACCACAGGTCCCTGTGTCAATGCCTGTGTTATTCTGTGTGAAATTAGTGTGTGTTCCTTTTAAATGTGTGCATATGAATGTGGTCTGTGTGCGTATTAGTGTGCATACTCCTTCCTCGAGGGAGATGACTCCAGGTTAAACTCACTCTCTCAAACTTAACGGTCTGATTAGACCGAGTCGCCAGGGGTCAGAGGTAGACAGAGGGGCCACATACTGAGGGGCCCCCGTGGAGACCCGTGTCAGACCCGGCACTGCCCCACTGTCCACCTCACAGAGTCCAGAGCATCCGCAAGGCCTATAAACACCCCAACATGGGTCTCAGATGTCTTTGGGGCCCCATGAAACTGTTACTCAAAGGTTCACCTGACTCTGTGTGCATGCAGAGATTATGAGCTACCGCGTATAATTCCTGACAGGAATAAACTGGACCGACGAATACGAGAAACAGATTTAGAGTCCTGAGGGTTGCTAAAAGACACGGAACAAATAAAACAATGCGGTATCGGCTTTCATCGCCTACGCACTAACAATTAAAGTTTCCAGAAACAAAAAAAGTATTCATGGCCTCATGCCATTGGAGAACCGCTAACAAACAATAATTGCTTTAGCAAACTCAAGGTTCACTTCTAGCTTAATTCTGGTATTAAAAAAAACAAAAAACTTTCTGACTGGAAATAAAGCAATTCAATTGGTAAATGCTTTAAAAATGAATTAAACTCTTATTTTTGTACAATTTGAGTACAAAATTTGACAAAAAGATTAAAGTAAAGCAAGTACAGCAAAAACATTTCCAAGATACAGTAAGAAAACATGTTTCATGTTGTTTTCATGCAGTTGTGCTTAACATGTAAATTAATGTTGTTTTAAGGATATTTTTACAGGAAAAAAGACAAAAGTCTTTATTAAAAGTAAGTATTTTTTTAAACATGAAGCTTTTTTAATTAATTTATAAAATTGCATTTGTTTTTATTAAAATTATTACATTGATCATTGATATTATGATTTATCAACTATTTCATAACTAGGAGTTTCTGAACTGTGTCATAACTGTTTCACAACTTTCATAACTGCCTTGAAATTACACAAAGAAAATAAACTTAATATGCTGATCTGAAAAACTATAATTAAATATACAGCTTTTTAATAGGAATTAAGATAATAATTAATTTCATTTATAGAGCAGTTTTCAAGGTACTTAAAGTTGGGCACTATGAAATCTGTTTTATTTTTTCCCAAATACATTTTTTTTCTAGTCTCCGTTTTAATGGTTAAATTAAAAAATATATATTAATAAAAAACATGTCTAATTTATTGAAATCATGAAACTTTCACAATTTAACAGCAATTTATTAAAAAAAAAAAATTTAAGTTTGTATGAAATGTTTTTTTTTTTAATTCAGTCATTTTTACCAAATTCTGCGTTTTCCATACATTTTCTCGATTCCATTTTAATGGTTTCATTAAATTTTAATAATCAAAAGCATGTCTAATTAATTTATTTTATAAATAATGTTTGATTATTATTTCACT
The DNA here is from genome assembly GCF_049309525.1 of Garra rufa. NCBI lineage: Eukaryota > Metazoa > Chordata > Actinopteri > Cypriniformes > Cyprinidae > Garra > Garra rufa. The sequence continues at coordinate 50,758,535 of NC_133363.1, forward strand.
TATTTCCTTTTTTGCATTGTGTATTTAAATAATTTTTTGAGTAAATATTACTTAAAAATTAAGCTTTAATAGTCATTTTATTAGTAGTAGTAGTACTATCATTACATTAAGTAATATATTTCTGTCACAGTTTCTTCAAGTTAAACCAAACTTTTATTTGGATGGGTTTCTGTGAAGACATTTAAGTTTCTGTTTGTATATGTTTTTTTTTTTCGAAAAGAAATAGTAAAATGCTTATTAAGTGACTCTCAGACCAGTTCTAGAGATCATATTTATGCGTTCATGTACATATATTGAGGCAACGCGCTTCAGTATGTGTAGTAAACAAAACCGTGCATCTGTGCCATTCATTTACACGGAGACATGCAAAACATGGAGGATTCATATTTAAATAGTATATTTACAGCTTAATATTCACAGACACTAGTCCATATCATGTTTTGATTTAAATGTACTGACCTACTTTTAATTTATTCATCACAAATTTGACACATTATACAGTAAATTCCAGTTTTATGACTGGATTCCGCGTTTTCCACATACAGATACCTTAAGAAGCAAAAAATACTACAAAGCACTAGCTAAGAACCATTATTTGTAAGAGCAAACAGGCCTTAAAACATCTCCAAGCTCTTTTATGCCAACAAGCCATGCATAACAGTAATGAAACGCCTGCTTGACCATTAAACTACGCTGGTATACTACCTGACGTTATGTGGTATCCTTAAATTTGTGAGCTGTAAAATCTACCTGAATGTTTTTTTCCAGAGTAGCTCAGCACACAAAAGCCTATTTCTGTATGGCTCTGGATGTGTGGAGATCTCTGAATTCTGGCTTAACAGGGCCGTGTGGCGTGTGGGGCGAATCAGGGCCAGTGCGGAGTGATGACAGGCTGCTATTCCACACCCTGAGGCCTAGCGCTCCACTCCACACCGAAAACAGCCCGACGCCTTCACAAATCAACCTCACCAGCCGTCCCGGCATCTGAAAGTCATTTCACTCTCTCCCTCTTCCTTCGACACTATTTCTATCTTTCTTTTAGCATTTTTTTCCTTTATCTGCATTTATTCTCTCTCGGGTGGGTCTAGTGCAGTCAGGCCGGGGTCCCGGCAGGACCTGAGGTTGACGAGCCCTGTGGTAAAAATCAACAGCTAGAGAAAGACGGCAGGAGAGAGAGAAAGAGAGAGAGGTGTCAGCAGACAGATGAGACTGACTACTGCTTCAAACACCTCTGCTTCCAATCCTGTCAAGATGTGCGTCATGCCAGTCTCTGCTGCGATTGTGTGTGTGTGTGTGTGTGTGTGTGTGTGTGTGCCGCAGCATAAGAATCTCATCTCCTCCAGAGTGCTGAAGGGCATCTTTTTAGCACACAAAACTTTCATCTCGAACTCATACAGGGTCGCGGGGTCTTTATGACATTCTTCTCTCCCCCAGCCAATTAGAAACAGCCTCTCAAACGCTGTTCTCAAGAGCACTTCCTGTCGGGAGGGAAGATTGACAGCTGAGGGGATGATTGACAGGCCTCTGGTGAGAGAGGACTCGCAGGCTTTGGAGCTGCGCGGTGGTCCACAGGAAAGTTTTCTGCCGGCAACCCCTTTCATTTGCATTAACGAGGGATGCTGGATAAATAAAGAGAGCGAATGAATTTTGGAAGTGAAGTACGAGCATCCCAGCGGGGTAGAGGCACGTTTTCGAGAACGCTGCGACGTTTAGACTCCCGTGAGAGGAATACCACAACAACCACTCTATTCACACACACACACACACACACACACACACACATATACTCGCATAGAAAGAAAACAACTCCAATCCGCTACAACTACAGTGTTACAAACAGGATGCGATCCATATGCACACTCATTCTGAAAAGATGCACCAAATCCCTGATGATTACGATAATTAAATATGAAAGGGTTTAAAAATACCACATTTCTCTCCTTAGTATCGCGGAATTCTGAAGAGACCATTCACAAAAACAGCGAACATGAAAACGGTGGAAAAAACGCAAGCAGAAATTCCCTATTCACTCTTTCTTGACTCTCTTTCTCTCTCTCGGCCCTTCCCGCCCCTCTGTCTCTCTAGAGAAAGACAGAGGGAGAAGAAATGGCTGATCATTATTCCTATCAAAGTCTCAGAGAAAGAAAGTTCACAGCAACTTGCTGACTAGGTTAACAGGCTGAGTGACAGAGAGAGAGTTAGAAAGAGCCGGAAAAGAAAGGGTGTGACGAAGAAGAAAACGTGTTGGATGTTAAATTCACTTGTTGAAAAATCCATCACAGGATTACTATTATAATTTAGAGCCAAGCCTAAAAAATCCTAAAGGGATCAAATAAGAATCCCTTAAAGATTAAATACAAACTTTTTGGATAAATGGATTTAATTTTTTTTCTTTATGGATAGTGTATATATAAAGAAGTCTCTTATGCTCACTAAGGCTGCATTTATGTAATCAAAAACACTGTAAAAGCAAGTCGTTTTTATGAACAGTGTGAAATATTTTCATTAATTAAATTTTTTTATTATTATTATTACTTTTTTTTTTCAGCAAACATTATGCCACTCTTAGTGTCACATGATATTTCAGAAATCATTCTAATATGTGATCCTGGACCACAAAACCAGTCTTAAGTAGCGCAGGTATATTTGTTGCAATAGCCAAAAATACATTGTATGGGTCAAAATTATAAATTTTTCTTTTATTCCAAAAATCATTAGGATATTAAATAAAGATCACATTCCATGAAGATATATTGTACATTTCCTTTCGTAAATATGTCAAAACTAAATTTTTGATTAGTAATATGCATTGCTAAGAACTTAATTTGGACAAATTTAATGGCAACTTTCTCTAAGATTCCAGATTTTCAAATAGTTTTCCTATCCTTACAAACCATATGTGACCCTGGACCACAAAACCAGTCATAAGGTTAAATTTGACAAAACTGAGATTTATACATCATATGAAAGCTCAATAAATAAGCTTTCTATTGATGTATGGTTTGTTAGGATAGGACAATATTTGACTGAGATACATCTATTTGAAATCAGAAATCTGAGGATGCAAAAAAATCAAAAAGACTGAGAAAATCACCTTTAAAGTTGTCCAAATTAGGTTCTTAACAATGCATTTTACAAATCAAAAATTACATTTTGATAGGTTTACAGTAGGAATTTTACAAAAAATCTTCATGGAACATGAACTTTACTTAATTTCTTAATGATTTTTGGCATAAAAGAAAAATCAAAAATTTTGACCCATGCAATGTATTTTTGGCTATTGCTACAAATATACCCCAGCGACTTAAGACTGGTTATGTGGTCCAGGGTCACATATATCAATGAAAAGCTTATTTAGCTTTCAGATTATATATAAATCTCAAATTCAAAAAAATGACTCTTATGACTAGTTTTTTTTGGTCCAGGGTTACATATGCTGATTTGGTGCTCAATAAACATTTATTATTATCGATATTTAAAAACAGTTGTTCTGCTTACTGTTTTTGTTGAAACCATACCTATTTTAGAATTCTTTGATCAATAGAACATAAAAAACACAATTTATTTGAAAAAGACATCTTTTGTTACATTATAAATGTCTTTACTGTCCCTTTTGTTCAAAATGCATCCTTAAAGATTACAATTATGAAATAATGTAATGTTGTGTTGCAAAAAGATAAAAAATGGAAGGAAGAAATGATTGAAAAGAATAAACAGAAGACTATATCTGCTCCAAAATCAGACAACAAAAGCAGGAGAGCAGGGGCAGAGCGGAGCGAGGGATGGAGAGATGGAGAGAAAAGATGGACGCAGAGATGTCCTGCTGGGTTAAGCCAGGTGTCTTCAGCAGAGTGTCACGAAAGGAGAGAGGGGAAGAGAAAGAGAGGAGAATAATTAGTCAGACCTCCAGCCGAGGAGACTGACAGGTAAAGAAAGGGAGGGAGAGAATGGTGAGGTAAGGGACTAAAAGCGAAACAACTATGGATGGACAGAGAGTCTGAAAGTGAGAGTGGTGGAAAAGAAGGAAGAATGAGAGAAGAGAAATGAGGAGATGAGGGAGGGGCTGAGGAAAGAGAAAGAGCTTGAAAAATGCCCTTTGTCATCGTTTTACAAAAGAACGGATGACAAAGGAAGACAGAGAGGGAGAGAAATCACAAAAAAATGCATGACCCCGGCCCCTTCTGGACAACAATGAGCATTTGTCTATCCATCAGTTCAGCTCAGTGGTGTTTTTGGTGACCTAAACATGCCGCAGAGATTCATTGTGACATGATGGCACTTCCTGTCAGCATTTGGCTTCAAAAGGCCATCTAGTACATTGATCAGTAAAAATACTGAGTTATTTCTATATTGTTGAAAGTAAAATAGCATTAGTTGTTGCCTTAAGAATTTTAATTCAAAACATCAGAGTAAAAGCCATATTTTAAAGGGGGAAATGACACCATTTATAAATACACCATTCTAATATTAAAGTGATAGTTCACCAAAAAATGAAAATTCTGTCATAATTTATGTTGTTCCAAACCTGTATGACTTCTTCAGTGGAACACAAAAGCAGCTATTCTGAAGAGGTCTGTTGTTGTTTTGCAATGAAAGTCAATGGTAGCCAATACCAACATTCTTCTATATATTTTTGATACAGCCACCTTTTCCTTCAAAGCGAAAGTAAGCCTATGGGTGGGACTTCCTGTTTATTCGCTATAGGGAAATAACGAGAAGAATAAGAACATGCATTAAATGGTAAAACTGGTTGCACTACAAACCAGTGTGTTCACAATTAAGACAATACATTAAAATAATGTTAAGACATGACAATTTTCAATATCAAGCAGCAAAATTAGCCAGAGCCATAAAATGTACAAATGGCCGCACCCACACTTACACGAAAGAAAAAGCCAAAGGTAATGATATTTGGGTGAGTAAATGATAACAAAAATATCCTTTTTGAGTGAACCACCCTTTTAAGTTTCCTAAAAAGTGTCAACACCATGACTCTTGGGTTTGTTAGAGAATCCTCAACAGCCAAAATTGCAATTTGTTCAACCAATAGCGTGAATTTGGGGTCGGCATTATCTGAGAAACCGGTTTGAAAACACAAGTCATCGTTTTTGCAATATGGCGACATCAAAAATGCTCACTCCTTCTTGAACTTGGAAATTAAACATTGAGACATTAGTCTCATTGTCATTTGTGACTAATTAAATTTCTACCACACAGTCGGATCAAATGTACTCAGGTTTATTCTATTGCAATATATATTAGGTGTTACCTTATATTAAGGTTATCTGATTAAACATTTTTGTTTCATGTGAACCTTCCAAAAAGCTTTCATTAGGTTTGTATACTTATATGAAATACTTTCTTAGACTGAATAAAACCAGCTAATCAAAATTTTAACATGAAGTACAGTTTAAAGCAGACAAAAACATTTTTACACTGATGGAAGTAATGCGAAAATTACAGCTTATGCTGTTTCTAAAGAACACGGCCATAAAGAATCCTCACGGTCACTGTCATCACAGATGACTAGAATCAGCTGTAATTTCTTTTTGAAAATTTCATTACCTCTAAAGCACAAATATGCACAGTTATATTCAGGATTTAATTTCTTTTCCCTCCAGCGTCTAAATAAGCGGCGGCATTCACTCTAGAAAACGTAACTACATGAAGCTCCTCCATCTTCACCTACAGGTCCCTTCGGGTTTCATTTAACAGTTTGCCATTTGATCCTCAGATCCAGCATGTGTGCACGTTTGGTCTGGAGCCAAAGGTCGTGTCTTGTTTTTGCAGAGGTTGTGGTCTGATGCCTCTGGACTGGTATTAAAGGGAGCGTTTCATGAAGCACGGGCACCACTGCTGGCACACGTACACACAAACTTCCCCTTCCATTCAGACACCTTTAAAAGGACTGTTTCAGGTTCCATTACCACAAACTCGTTGGGTTGAAATAATTGTCTGCCATAAAGCCACAAATGCTGGTGGTAGTGCTTGAGTTTTACATTACTATAAACTCTAAACAACATTAAACTTCTCTGTAAAGGTCACGCAGGGACATATGCACACGCTAACACACACACACACACACACACACACACACACTCGGTAAACAGTCAGAACTAAACAATCTTTCACATTCATATCACTCCTTCTTTCTCTCTCCTCCGCGCCTGCATCTATAGCAGCTCATCGCAGTGTAATTAATCAAGAGTTCTTATTAATTATCTATGCGCGAGGTCGTTCATTACCGCATCAATTCAGGCATAGCTAACGCCGCTTGTGGGAGCTCTGCCCGCCCCCTTCCTCTGCACTACCTCCCAACTTACATCTTTCAGTGGTCTCGAAAGTCAAGTGATGTTTTCTCTCTCCAGCCCTCTCTATTTATGTGTCTTTACTGATGCAGGAAGGGGTTTTTTTTTCTAAGGAAACACTCTGAAAAAGAATCTCAGAGCTATGTTTCTTTTGAAGGCAAGCTTAACCTTGCCTCAAATGTTTCTCCTGAAATTCCTTGAGAGAAATAAAAATAGAAGCACATTAGACAATGGTTGACAAAGTAAAGAGTACAGAGCTATAAAATTAATGTGGATCGCCAGGAGCACAGTCTCCATATGTAAGAGAGGGAGTAATTTAAAATTTATCAGCTTTGTTCATTAATATTAACTACGCGATGTGACATTCGCCAGCAGAAAGTGTAGAGCGATTCACGAACTAATGACTCTTGTGAGCTGGTTCTTTTTAGTGAATCAAAAACAGTGTAATATGGCTTAGTGAATCCCAAAGGCTGCAATTTAATTAAATAAATATATGACCCTGGACCACAAAACCAGTCATAATGGTCAATTTGAGATTTATACATCATCTGAAAGCTGAATAAATAAGCTTTTTTGTTGTTAGGATAGGACATTGTTTGGCTGAGATACAACTATTTAAAAATCTAGAAAAAAATTCAGATTCTTAGCAATGCATAATATTAATCAAAAATTAGGTTTTGATACATTTGCAGTAGGGAATTTACAAATGATCTTCATGGAACATGATCTTTACTTAATATCCTATTTCTTTTTTGGCATAAAAGAAAAATCAATAATTTTGACCCATTCAATGTATTTTTTGCTATTGCTACAATATAACCGTGTTACTTATTACTGGTTTTGTGGTTCAGGGTCACATATATGTGCTGTATGCTTCAGCATATTAAGTCCACACATGAATAACAGTAATATTTCTTATTTTATTTAATATTTTTTGTTCTTTTTTTTTCCATGATTTTCAAAACAAATTACTCTTAAGAGCTGATTCTTTTCATAAACAATTCAAAAACACTGGTTTGAATTAGTCTAATACTCTATTCTGTATAACTAACAGCATTTATTGAAAGAGATTTTCTTTTATGTACAGAAATGTACTGAAATCGAATCACAGTTGGAACTGAATCAAATGTGACCCTGGACCCCAAAACCAGCCTTAAGCAGCACGGGTATATTTGTAGCAATAGCCAAAAATACATTGTATAGGTCAAAATGATGGATTTTTCTTTTATTCCAAAAATCCATGAATCCATGAATCCATGAAGATATTTTGTCCATTTCCAATCAAAAATATTGCAAAAGTTAATTTTGATTAGTAATATGCATTGCTAAAAAGTTCATCTGAACAACTTTAAAGGTGATTTTCTCAATATGTAGATTTTTTTTGCAACCTCAGATTCCAGATTTTTTAACTTTCAGATGATGTAGAAATGTCTCAATGCTGTATCTTTTGAAATCTGGTGTTTGATTGCAGACTTTGGTGTAGAGCAGTTTGTGAGATATCTTTTGAAAACACATGTGAGACGTGTCTTTTCTCAGGGGACAAATCAGACATGAATTCTTCATTTGCTCTAAAACTGACTCACACTGATGAGTAGAAGAAAGATCTAAGATTTTCAAAGCACTCTAAACAATATTCTTTCATACTACTGAAAGAATTTCAAAATTCATTTTGTAAATGTCATTTGCAGTCCTTTTGTATGTAAGGACCAGAATCCCTGAGGCAACAAGCATCCCTTTCAGAAACTGGTGGCTGTAAAATATCACCCTCCCATAACATGTGCACCACGCAATTACTTCCCCTGTCTAGCAGGGCTCTAATCTCTGTCACTGGTGCACCTATTATTGCTTTTCCAAGTCTCTTTCCATCCATTTTTTTCCCTTCAACCTCACCTCTCGCTTTCTATTTCTTCTGCTGCATCCCTCTATTCTGAAAGCAAGAGCACTTTCCTCTCTTTCCCTCGTTTTTTATCTCTCATCAGGCCAAAAGCTTTTCGGTGTACACCTCTATCTACAAGAGTGGAACAAAAACAGAAAGAGAGAGAGAGAGAGAGAGAGAGAGAGAGAGAGAGAGAGAGAGAGAGAGAGAGAGGAAGATGGAGAGAGCAGAGGGTAAGAAAACGAGAGAAGGAGAAAAGGCCGAGTAAGAGAGGCTCTGACGTTAACAAGATAGCTCGTTAAAGCAAGGGGACAGGAACGAGAGAAAGAGAGAGTGAGTGTGTGAGAGGGAGGTGCAGAGAGAGAGAGAAGTGGATGTAATTGGTGGCTTTTTGAAAAGGAAAGACAGAAAAGACAGAATTAGGTTTTCCATCTGCGGCCCTCAGTGTGTGTGTGTTTATGTGTGTGTGTGTGTGTGTGTGCAGACGGAATGACAGGCTTGATGTCTGTGAGCGTTTCAGACATCAACAGGTCACACACACACACACACACACACAGCTTTCAGTCAGAAATACTCCATAAGGCTCTCGTCACATTTATACACGTGTCTATTATTGGAGGGAAGCCTATTCAAATATCTCAAATTTGCCACTGTATACACCTTATACAAAAAGGACTGAGAAAGTGGTACAACATACCTGGGTTCGTAACGGATAACTTGTAAAATGTATAGAAGTAACGAAAGGCGTGTGAAAAGCTGCTTATACTGTCGGCACCGCATGTTCCAGAGTTATTAATGCCGCAAAAACATTACAATTGAACGTAAACAATGTTTTCTTCAATCTCCTTGCAATAAGTGTGCATAAACGTAAGTTTAGCACTACATTCGGCATTTCCCCGAGGAAAACAAACAACGCAACCAGTGTAGAACGATTCTTGAACAAACGACTCTTTTGAACCGACTTCTAAATTCCGCGCAACGACTCTAATGAATCAGTTCTCTTCGAAAATGTGTTACTGTCGGCGCCGCATGTTCGCGGGTTATTAATGCCGCGAAAACATTACACTTAAACGAAAACAACGTTTTCTTCAATTTCCTTGTGATAAGTGGTTTTCCAATGTGCATAAACGTACGTTTAGCACTACATTCGGCTTTTCCACGAGGAAAGAAACATGCAAAGCAACCAGTGTAGAGCAATTCTTGAATGAACGACTCTTTTGCACCGACTCTTTTCAGTGACTTCTATATGCCGCGCAACCAGTGTCCGAATCCCAAAATAAAGACTAATGAATTAGTTATTTTAATGAAGCATCTTTAACTGCTCCAACTCCAGCTGGATTCTGACTGGCTGTGAATAGTTTTATTGTTCCTCTGCTGGACAAAAAATGTTTTGAAAGTGATTCCAGTGATCTTTATCATTTTAGTTGTTACTATCGTTGATGTCCCTGCTGAAAAAAACAGCGAATACCTAGGGCTGTTCGATTCCAAGAATCGATTCCTCACTGTTGTTTTCGATTCTTTTTCGATTCTTGTGTTTTAGATTGGAGGAAGCTAATTTTGCAATGAATGCAGGATGTAAAGGCTTTAGAAAGTTGCCTTCTCATAGTATGAAGCTTCATTTGTAAAAAAAAAAAAAATAATAATAATAATAAAATAATAACATTTTTCTGTAGCTCTGACTGATTTCAAATTGTAATTTTTTCTGCATTGCCCATGAAATTAGTCATAACCCACAGCTCAGCAGTGGACATGCATTTAATGCATGAATAAAACAAGACATGACCTGTATAAAATGACAAAATTAGCAAACTATAGGCTACACTGAAACAAAATAAACAGACCTTTAGCAACAACACTGATATAAGAGCTCGCGGCATAGCTGTCAACCAGACGCGCTCTCAGCCACTGATACATGCTCTCTGCGTTTTCTTTCAGTTATCATTGGCTGATAGATAGGTTAAAAATAGCATTTATTTAAGATGTAAATAAGATCAAGACACGTCATGATCTATTCTGTCGTGCAGCGCTCAAAATTGTGGACAACATGAGCCAGTTATCCCGTAAAATAACATCTGAATCGTTTTTTTGAACTGGTTCATTTAAATTATCTATCTGAACGAATCTTTTCGTGGAAATGAATCAGACTAATAACTATTAGCGAGCAAGAGGCAAATAATGGGCGCTTCTCAAATGGAAGGCTGCATCCTTAAACTCAGACGAGTTTTGTAATGACTCATTTTCATTCAGTTTATTTTCGCCAATTGACGTTCAGCGACGTTTGGTGACTAGCTGCCGAGATATGCAGCATTCATGGAATGAAGCCTTCCATTTAAGAGGTACCCGTTTATAAGTTTTGTTGAATTGAAACGACTCTGAATGAGGAGTCGATTCCCCTTAAGAGGATCGATTCCAAACGTTGGAATCGACTCTCGATTCCCAATGCCTTGGAATCGAGGAATCGATTCTTTTTGGAATTGATTCCCAGCCCTACTAATACCAGCCTAGGCTGTTTGGCTGGTCTTAGCTTGTTTAGGCTGGAAGTAGCTGGTCAGGCTGGTTTTAGTTGGTGGTTTCCCAGTCTGACCAGCTAAGACCAGCCTGACTAGGCTGGGAAAGTGGCCAAAACCCCTCTAAAACCAGCCTGCTGACCAGCTAAAACCAGCCAACCAGCCTAGGCTGGTTTTAGCTGATTTTTTCAGCAGGGGTGTTTACTACATTATCTTAAGTCTAAAACTCCAGAAGAATCGAAATCAAAAGCTGTTATCTGTCTTACCTAGCCAAAATGTGACCTTGGACCACAAAAACAGTCATATGGGAGATTTATACACCATCTGGAAGCTAAATAAATAAGATTTCCAGTGATGCATATTAGTTAGTATAGGACATCATTTGGCCGAGATACAACTATTTGAAATCTGGAATCTGAGGGTGCAAAAAAATCAAAATATTAAGAAAATTGCCTTTAAAGCTGTCCAAATTAAGTTCTCAGCAATGCATATCACTAATCAAAAATTAAGTTAATACGGTAGGAAATGTACAAAATATCTTCATGGAACATGATCTTTACTTAATATTCTTGAAAAATCAATACATTTTACCCATACAATGTATTTTTGGCTATTGCTACAACATACCCGTGCTACTTAAGACTGGTTTTGTGGTCCAGGGTCACAAATTATAAAACTTCTTATGTGTCCTGTTTTTGAAGAAATAACATCTTTTTTATGTCGCATTTGCTGGCTTTTGGTTGTACGAAAATCAATCAGAACTGAGTCTGTGAGTCTGTGTGTGTACATTTGATGAGGTTTGTGTGTGGCAGGCTCAATTTATGTGTGTGTGTTTGTGTGTAATTCTTCCTAATCCCATCTCTGATGGTCTCCTCTTATCCTCTTCTCTGTGTGCCAGACACAGCAACATTCTGCCAACAACAGGAGCCAAGCACACATGCACTAACACTCACACAATATCCTGAAATATCCCTGCATCGTGTCTATGCCACAAGCCAGCGGCGTGACAAAAGTAGATCACTTCCTTTATAATCAACCAAGCCAAACTGCATATGTATGAAGATTATAACGGAAAAGATCCAGTTTTGTCGCGTTACGTCACTCATTTGCAGCATAGATGAGATGTACTTCCCTAATGCATGTTCTTGTTCTGACCTGAAGAGGTAACTGAGCATAATTAGACAAATAACCACTTACAAAGAAAAACAATGCATGAAATTAAGCTTAGTTATGTAGAGTATGTTTCAGGGCTAAATTGGAAAAAAAATGATGGTGAACTTCGCAAAAAGAAATGCCAAGAAACAATTGAAATAAACATTATATTTTGATGATCTTTTGCTAGCAGATACAGATACATTAGGTGTCTTGGACACCTAATCACAAAACTTGCAAATGCAAATGCAGAAATCATTTTTGGCAGTCATATTTCTCACAAATGATTAATTTATTCCACAAAATGAAAGTGATGAATAATATGCGGGTAACCAAGGCAAACTGAATAGTATTCAGCTGGTCATGTGACAAATGTGGGCCCCACTATAAAGTGGGCCCCTTATTATGAATAAAACAGTTTTCTAGGCTGCTGATATAGCTCGATTTCTTTTTTTGTCTCAAAATATGTTCAAAATGCATTTATTTAACTGTTAAACCCTCTGAGGAAAAAAGTTAAGTCACCAAGACATTTTGATAGATATGACAATGACACCAAAGAAAAGCCGCACCACAATCCGGCCTTGAGAAGGAGAATAAGGGAGAGAAAGAGTGATGATTTGACACAAAGACGCAGCCGGCAGCTCGCCATGACATGGCACTATGAAACGGTTAATGACGCAGCTTACGGCAGGATGGATTATCTCTCTCCTCCTCTCTCCCCCGTTCCTTTATTGGCTTTTGTTTGATTGTGCTACATTATGGAACAGCAGTGAGCTGAGCTTAAAGGAAGCTGCCATTCTCTAGAGGAGACATAATTAATAACGCAAGCATATCCATCTGCTCTATACTTCTATATGTTCCCTTTTCTTCCTTTTACGTTCTCTCCATCACTCCTTCTTTAGCTTAAACATTCCACTCCGAGTGTATTATGTGTGGGGCATTGCACTCTTTTGTTTGGATGAATGCATATGGAATGTGTGTGTTAAAAAGAGAGGGAAAAAGCCACGTGATCAGCCTTACTTCAACATTTAAGTATATAGCATACTTAATGTCATACATATATACACTACTAGTCAAAAGTTTTTGAACAGTAAGACTTTTTTTTTATGTTAAAGTCTCTACTGCTCACCAAACCTGCATTTATTTGATTCAAAATACAGCAAAAGCATTTCTATTTGAATATATTTTAAAATGTAATTTATTCCTGTGATTTCAAAGCTGAATTTTTAGCATCATTACTCCGGTCTTCAGTGTCACGTGGTCCTTCAGAAATCATTCTAATGCTGATTTGCTGTTTAAAAAAACATTTATTGTTATCAAAGTCCCTTTAAGGCAAGTCATGTCACTCGGCGGCCATCTTTGAAACGCTACTCGGGCAGGCAAGTGCAGCTCCTATCTGTTTGAATGGGGAAACATCAATTTCTCCAAAACTGTTCACCAAGCTTACGATTAAATTTCATATTTTAAATCTCCAAAGAAATCCAACAAGAACTGCCTCCTAAATATGGTTCCTTGTGCTCCAATAGCGTTAAAAAACGCTTATTTTTCCGGCTAAATGAGCCTTTTTTTTCCTTGATGAAAAGAAGATTCAGAAGAACAATCTTTATCTGAAATAGAAATGATAAATGTCTTTATCGTCACATTTGGTCTATTTAAAGCATCCTTGTTAAATAAAAGTATTCATTTCTATAATTTCTTTCACAAAAAAGTATACAGACTCCAAGCTTTTGAATGGTATAGTGTATAATGTTACAAAAGCTTTTTATTTCAGATAAATGCTGATCTTTGGATCTTTCTATTTATCAAAGAATTCTGAAATAATGTACTCAACTGTTTTAAATATTGATAATAATGATAATGTTTCTTGAACAGCCAATCAGCATATTAGAATGATTTCTAAAGGTTGTGACACTGAAGACTGCAGTAATGATGCTGAAAATTTAGCTTTGATCACAGGAATAAATTACATTTCGAAATATATTTAAATACAGAACAGTTATTTTAAATAGTAAAAATATTTCAAAATTTTACAGTTTTTGCTGTAAAAAAAAAATCTAGTCTAACAAATTCAGAAGAACGTCATGTATATTAATCATACACAAATTAAATGAAGTGTTTTAAATTAGTATATCACCTCAGCCACCCACTGAAATCCGAGAAGAGACAGGCAGAGAAGATTCAGTTAAATACGTACGAGTCTGGATCAATTTAACGTCAGGTTAATGAGTAAGTTAGAGTAACATAATTGTCTTGCAGTGTGTTTCTTGACACCATTGAACTTACGGACTTGCTTATTTAGACGACAGAGAAAGAGAGAAAGAGGAAGAGCGAGCAAGCATGCCTAACTCTCACTTATGACTGTGGGTTTAATCAGAGCATCAATCTCTAGCAGAGGGGAAGAGAATAAAAAACAAATCTAATTACACCAGATCATTCAGAAGATGAATTAAAGACAGAGATAACGTTACAGACAACCACGTTAAATCACCCTGCACTTCCTCTCACACACACGCTCACCCGCTCCCTGTTTTTGCAATAACAGGAAAATGGTCTCTCTCGCTGAGCTCTAATCATGAGGGATTAAAGTCTGCGATTATTCCTGGTATTTTAGCTGATTATCATGTTAACCTCTAGGAATGAACCCCAGACATTCGCATTAGCGATATTAGAAAGACAGAAAGGTGAAGGACAGGAGGAAAAGAAGTTTAAATCTCTTTCGATCTTATAACATAAACCCTGCGTGTGTGTGGCCACATGAAGAAAAATGTTTTGCTAAGATGTTGCTCTTTCATAGCTCAAGACAGGGCTTAACAAACTTTCTGATGCCACAGATACCAAGTATCTGTATTTCAAGTAACTTTATCAGGTGTTTCTCTTAAAATTGCTTTGATTTTGTTGCTTATAGACACGCTATACAGCTAGACAGCTATGATACAATTGAGGTCAAAGGTTTACATCCCGCTTTCAGAATCTGCAAAATGTTAATTATTTTAGCAAAATAAGAATCATTCTTAATACTCTGTTGTTATCCGAATGATCCACAACTGTGTTTTTTTGTTTAGTGATAGTTGTTCACGAGTCCCTTGTTTGTCCTGAATGGTTTTCCAGCATTTTTGTGTATTTGAACCCTTTCCAACAATGACTGTATGATTTTGAGATACATCTTTTCACACTGAGGACAACTGAGGGACTCAAATGCAACTATTACAGAAGGTTCAAACACTCACTGATGCTCTAGAAGGAAATATGATCCATTAATAGTGGGGGGGGGGGATCTCAAAATCATACAGTCATTGTTGGAAAGGGTTCAAAAAACATTTTGCAGATTCTTAAAGGGGGATGTAAACTTTTGACCTGAACTGTAATTTGGTTTTGTATGAATTTGATGAGAAATTTTTACATTCATATTCAAATATATGACTTTTGGTGTGGGTTTTAGTCTCTTGAAGGATCTGACCACAGATGTAAATAAACATCTAAACTGAAGTTTCTTGTACAGAACAAAATAATTAAAAATAATACAATAATATTAAAAATTCAGCTGAATAACTGTTGTTTTTAATAGAAAAACATTCTGTTCTTAAAAAAAAGTTGTAAAGACAAAATGTCAAGTTTAATCAGTGTAATACTCCTATTTTATGGATTTAAATAAATCAGTTACTAATATATTAAAATAACTGACTGAATTAAGATGCTAAAAACACAAAATCAAGATGTAAACAGACATTTCTTTTTTTTAAATAATTAAATTAATTTAAATCCCTGTCAAAAACTTTTGTTTTAATTAAAGAACATGCAGTTCTGAACTTCTGAAGTCACAAAATAAATCTGGCTAATTAATTTGATATCAATGCACTTGAGTTTCTCTTAATAAAAAAGCTGAAATAGGCCTACTGGAAATCGCTTTCAAATATTGTGTTGGACAACGGGGGGCCTTCGGGTCAAAAAGTTGACAACCACTGCTCTAGGAGACAAAACTGATCTATTAAAGAGACATTCTTGATATTTCTTTCCTGTCTGTGGTGTTAGTCTGGACGAGTTCAGGTTGATGCTTGGCATGCCTTTTTGCAGTCCGCGTGTGTGTCTGTCACTGCGGCTCCTGGCACAAGTGAGCGGCAGCATCCTTGCCAGACGCCCCTCCATCTCTCCCGCAGAAGCTAGGCAAGAGGGACGAATGGGATGGAGAGATAGAGCGGACAGACGCAAAGAATCGGCTTGAGAGGAAAAGCAGGTACGGCGAGAAGATTACAGCCAAGAGGTGAGAAAACGAATGAGAAAGAGAGAGCGAGAGTTAAAGAACGAGAGGATGTGTGGAAGCCGAAAATGAACCGGATTTAAAGACAGCTGCCAATGAAGGGAATAAGTGAATGAGATAGAGACACACAAGAGAAGAAATAGAGAGAGAGAGAAGTCTAGAGGAAGAAAGAGAGGGTCCTAATCCCCTAACAGACAGCTTTGTGGCGTGATTGACAGCCGAGTGCGCTACACTGGGGCGGCCGTGGAGGGGGTCTCAGAGGGGTGTGAGTGTAGGGGGATTATCCACCCATCGCTCATACACCCCTAAGACAGGGTCAAGTGGTACAGGCCGTTGGCTCTTGTTTTCCCACTCACTTTCACACGTCCATTGAGCCACTTGCTCTGTTTTGTTTATGGTTTTGGTTTGCAAATGCCGCCTTAATATGGACGGATAAATCAAAACACCCCCTCTCTTCCCACCCCTGTCCTTTCAACGTGCTGACATAATTATGTTTGCTTTTAAAGACAGATTCGCTCACTTTAGCCAGCTGTCAAACTGTGTCGTGACTCAACATTGGGAAAAAATGACAAGATATAACTTTAACAGAGATATATGACAACTTTTATGTTTACTTATTTGCATAAGTCAGAGGAAAGTGTCTAAAAACCTGCAACTTTCATTTAAATGAGTACAAAGATATTTATCACAATTTATAGTGCAAACTCCATTCAAAAGTGGGATTAGTCAAATTTAAAAAGTTTTTTAAGTCTCTTATGCTCATCAAAGTTCCATTTATTTGATCAAAAATACAGAAAAATAAGTCATATTATGAAGTATCATTGCAATTTTAAAATAACAGTTTTCTATTTTAATATACCTTAAAATATAATTTATTTCTGAGATGCAAAGCTGAATTTTCATAAGCCATTTTTTTCATTCTTCAGTGTCACATGATCCTTCAGAAATTGTTCTAATATGCTGATTTATTATCAATGTTGGAAACAGTTGTGCTGCTTAATATTTTTTTGGAACATGTGATACTTTTTTCAGGATTCTTTGATGAATAAAAAGTTAAAAACAACAGCATTTCTTCAAAATAGAAATATCTTCTAACAATATAAGTCATTACTATCCCTTTTTATCAATTTAACACATCCTTGATGAATAAAAGTATTCATTTCTTTCAAACAAAGAAAGATAGAAAACAATTACTGACCCCAGCTCTGAACGGTAGTGTATATTGTTACAAAAGATTTCTATTTTAAATAAATAGTGTTTAGAAATCATTCTAATATGCTGATTTATTAGTAATGTTGGAAACAGTTGTGCTGCTTAATATTTTTTTGGAACGTGATACTTTTTTTTAGGATTCTTTGATGAATAAAAGGTTAAAAAGAACAGCATTTCATCAAAAAAGATTTTTTTTCTAACAATTTAAGTCTTTACTATCACTTTTTATCAATTTAACACATCCTTGATGAATAAAAGTATTCATTTCTTTCAAACAAAGAAAGAAAAAAAATGACTGGCCCCAAACTTTAAACAGTAGCGTACATTATTACAAAAGACTTCTATTTTAAATAAATGCTTTTTTTTTTAATGTTTTATTCATCAAAGAATCCTAAAAAAAGTATAACAGGTTCCAAAGAAATAAAAAAATTGATAATAAATCAGCATATTAGAATGATTTCTGAAGGATCATGTGGCACTGAAGACTAAAGCAATAATGCTGAAAATCCAGCATTGAATCACAGGAATAAATTCTATTTTAAAGTATATTCAAATAGAAAATCAATATTTTAAATTGCAATAATATTTCACAATATTACAATATTATTTTTTCTGTATTTTTAATCAAATAAATGCAGCCTTGATGAGCAAAAAAAAAATCTTACTGATCCCAAACTTGTAAACAGCAGTGTATGCGTTAATACTGCGTTAATTACAATTAATTATGAAAGCTACATTTTATCTTAAGATAAATGACAAGGTGTATGGACTGTTTTTTTTTTTTTTTTTTGGTAACCATTTACTTTCACTGAATGAAAACGAGCATCTTGAGATGAGAAAATATTTCTAAAAACTTAAAAATTTGGGGTGAACTGTTCCTTTAAGTCATTACACCACAGTAACAGTCATTTTTATCTCTCACAGCTTCATTTTGATTTGCATTAAATAAATATTCCCTCTTCCAATACTGCCACGAAATCTAAACAGATTTTTAAAATTCAAGACACCAAAACGTCAAAAAAAAAAACTCACATTCAACACTTCAAAAAAGTAGTTACACCCCAAACGATCACATTTCAAGATCTTGCAGGAGGACTTTATGAATCTGATCTTGTCTGTTCCTGTCTGCGCTCCAATTCCGATGTGAAGAATAAATAAATTATCTGCACTGCAGGGACTGGGGGAGAGAGTGCAGCTATGTTTTCCTTCATGATGTGATATTTCCCTCAGAAGAGAGACGGCAGCACCCTGCGGCCCGAGATGTGAGGGAGGGGAGAAAGAGAGGGGGAGTGCGCAGGGTGAGGACAGACCAGTTTCATCTGCACCCCATTTCACTTCCGAACCCATGTGAAACTCAATATCCCGGCTCCTACTGAGTGCGAGAGACAGATACAGCGAACGCTGCTGCCTGACGATGCCTATCAAACTCCATTCAGCCCAGATCTGGGCATTTATTCATGGAAAGAGAGAGAGAAAGACTAACATAAACCAGGTGGGTAGGAATACATGCACAAATGAAAACGCTGGAATGCCAGGCGAAGACGTAATTGATAGTGTGTGTTGCGCTGTATGAAACAAGACACACTGTCCCGCTCATTCTAAGCGTGTGTTTGAAAGCATGTATGTAGGTATATATGTGTGGCGTCATGAAGGATAAGGCCACCCATGTTTAAATTTCCAGTGGACGCAGAAAAGAAGTCACTGATTGCATGTTTGTGTGCATTAAATCACAATATACAGGCTTTGTTTACAGTTGCTGTCCTGACTAACAAATCAGACAGATGGTACCTCTCAAAAAGCTGGCGTAACCAATCATAGAATTAAAAACCAAACTTAAAAAATGGAATTTTGATTTTCATGATTGAACATTGTCGTCACTCAGTACACTAGATTGAAGTTTCAGAGTGCCTGCTGCTTTGAAGAGGAGAAATACACCAAACAACCTCCACAGGAGTCAGATACAATGAATTTAGACACAAACATGCCAAAAACAACTTGAACCTGTCAAAAATGACCGTCGTTTATCTTAGAAATATGTCCAGCCAAAAAAAAATCCAACTATTCACTGTGGATTCAGCCCAGACACACACTGAAAATCTATATACACAACTCTACACACACTCACACAAAGCTCCATCACTTCTGTGTCTTTGTTTCCGCCACCCGACAAACCCCCACACCCTTTCTGCCTGGCATTTTTAACCCCCCCTTCTTTAAGTGGACGGACAGAAAGAAAACCTCTCCATCTGTTCTCCCTCCCGTGGCTTTGGAGTTATACTACAGCCGGACTCCAACAGAGAGAGAGAGAGAGAGACGCAGGGAAAATGCACTATTGAAAAAGGAGAGGAAAAAGGCAGAGAGAAAGGGAAAGAATGAAAAGTGCATAAGGACGGGGTAAAGGAAAGGTAAAGGAGGATTGATTTTCTTGTCGTCCCGCGGTAGAGCGCTGAGAAGCGCCACTGAGAAGGTGTGAGTCACACGGTCGCTCGCAAATGCAGCTAATTTACTCGAAATTCTCTTAGAGAGGCAGGTCAGAGAATCTGTGGAGGTTTTCGGATTTTCTGTTCTGATTTTGGGAAGAAAAAATTTTACAAAAAATAAAAAATAAAATAAAACAAAATAACATAAAATAAAATGTTTTTGTATTCCAAGTAAAAGAGACCAATACATTTTGTGTTAATATATTTATATATAAATAAAAATAAAATATTTTTTTTTTTAAAAAGCAAGTAAGAGAGACCCAGACATTTTCAGTAAAAATAATATACAAAATAAAATAAAATAAAAAACATAATAATTTTGTATGCCAGGTAAGACAGACCTAGACATTTTGGGTGAATAAAATAAAATACAATAATTAAATTTTAATAATTTAAATTACATTAAATTAATGAAATTAAATAATTGTGTATGCCAAGTGAGACCGACATTTTGTGTAAAAGCAAAAATAATATTAATAAAATAATTAAAATGCATTAAATTAAAATAATATTTTTTTTAATCCAAGTAAACATTTGAGAAAACATTTAATAAAAGAAAAGAAAATGCAAAAGAGACCAAGACATTTTTAGTGAAAAGAAAATAGAATGAAATAATAAAATAAAATGTAATAAAAATCAAATAAAATCAAACAATAAAATAAAATAAATTAAAAGAAATTAAAAAAGGAAAGGTAAAAAGAAATGTAAGAAAGATCCAGACCTTTTTGTGAAAAATAAAAGAAAATAAATAAAACAAAACAAAACAAAACAAATAAAATAAGATAAAATTAAATAAAATAAAATAAAATAAAATTAAATTAAATTAAATTAAATTAAATTAAATTAAATTAAAAAATCAAGTATGAGAGACCTAAACATTTTTGGTGAATAAAATAAAATTTTATTAAATTAAATTTAAGAAATAAATAAAATAATACCAAGTAAGAGAGGCCTAAACATTTGTATGAAAATAAGAAAAGAAAAGAAAAGAAAAGAAAAGAAAAGAAAAGAAAAGAAAAGAAAAGAAAAGAAAAGAAAAAAATTAAATGTAAGTGAGGCCCAAACATTTGGTGTGAAGAAAACAAAAGAAAAAAACAAGTAAGAGAGGCCCAAACATTTGTGTGAAGAGAAAATAATTATATAATGTTTTAAAGATTAACTTAAAATGAGCATCTAATATTGGACAACTTGCTTTTAAAGAACTCTGACCGAAAGCATAATCAAATTTGCCAAAATATTTACCACAGAAACAAAGAGCATGAGACACGACAAAACTTTCTGACACGGGCCTGTGGCTTTAAAAATCAAGAGTATTCAAAAGAATAACTGTGTGTGTTTGAGATGTTCAGACTGGCACAAACCCGTCAAACCACCCACTTCGAAAAGACAGGCAACGGAGTGGAGAAACACAAGCAACTATTTAAATCCAGCACACACACACAGACCGGGTCTGGCCAAACGTGTGTAATATGAGAGAGCGACTGGATTAAGAGACAGGAAAACTAATAGAAAGAGAGAGTGAAAGAATGAGGAGGAAGGGGGGGGGGGTCATCGAGCGAGGCGTAATTTTTGGCGAATGATTCAGTGTTTAAGCAGGAGTATATGTGTTAAGACGTTTTTGTGTGTGTGTTTGCGAGGTCTTTCAGCGAAGCGCAGTGGAGACCTCTTTTGTTCTGAGGGGAGGAGAGGGAGAGGGGGCAGAGGAGGAGAGACTCCAGAAAAGCGAGCGATACGCTACTGAAGGAGGGAGAGAGGGAGTCCGGCCTCCTAGGAAATTTAACCCCGAAGTTGGACTTGATCCAGCGCTCTGAGCTATAACATTTTTTAAACAGACGTACGCGTTAAAGCTTTTCTCCAGAAAGGAAAGAAACAGAAACCGAAAAAAAAAGCGCGAGGGAGAAAAAAAGGGGTGAAACTCAAAGCCGACTGCACTCTGAAGTGCATCTCAAGGCTGGGCTGAATTATAGGAAATGCAGCTGAAATGTTGAAGCGATATTAAAACATGGCATCAGCACCGGGGGCCAAACTGGAGCTGCCGCCCAGCTCATGAATACAGGGTTCACCCTAACGCCTCCGCCACCCTGCCTGCAGTACTGCCAGTCTCTAAACACACACAAACGCTTAACACTTCTCTGACAGTTGAAGAAACGCTGCTCTGAACTATGCTGAAAACCTGAAAACAATAGCGGTGTCATCTGATATTACAGTCAAATAATGAATGCTTAAGGGATGCATATGTTTGAACTTTAAAGGAAGTTCACTCAGAAATGAAATGAATGTAAACCTATTGACTTTCTTTCTTATGTAGACCAAATAAGAGGTTACGCGCAAAGCTGAAAACATACTTTTTTGTTCAGTTAAAAGGTTTTGTCAAAATTTAAACAGGACGGAAAGCATCATAAAAGTAATTGAGCACTAATTTTTGTGGTGTGACACATTTTTAAAGGCCATCTGAGAGCTAGAACAGAACATTTTCCACAAATTAGGACTTATATTTTTGTAAGTTCAAGGACATTGTGTAACTTTTTAAAAATGTATAGGGCACAAGTTGTATGGACACATCAAAGGGTGTTTTGCTTTAAAATAGCCTGAAAGCACATTATTAAAAATAGTATGAATGCACTAATATTAAAAATATAAAATTGCATAGCATTAATATATTAAAATAATATATATTATAAGAAAGAAAATGAAATGTAAGAGAGGACCAGACTGTTTGTGTGAAAATAATAAAATAAAATATTAAATAAAAATTAAATAAAATTTGTATGCCATTTTGTTTGAAAATAATAAAATGATAAAAAATAAAATAAAATAAATAATAAATTAAACTGAAATAAAATAAAATAATTTTGTATGCCAGGTAAAAGAAACCTAGACATTTTGTTTGAAAATAATAAAATATAATAAATAATAAATATATTAAAATAGAATAAAAATAATTTAGTTTGTCAGGTAAGAGAGACCTAGACATTTTGTTTGAAAATAATAAAATAAAATAAAACAAAAAATAAAATGCACTAATATTAAAAATATAAAATATTCCTAGTGTAACATTAATATATTAAAATAATAAAATGGTTAAAAATAACAATTTGGAAAAACAAACACAAAATATCAAAAAACCTAAAACTTAAATATAATATTTTAAAAGGTATTGAATATTAATATATACATTTAATATGACATACAACAGCCTCAGAGTTGATCATGAAAAAGAGTAGAAATGCACCAATATTAAAATTTGAGAAGCTATTTGGAGCTATCTGGAAAAAAACAAACATAAAATCATCAAATATTAAAAATAAAACACTAAAACGTTAAAAGTAGGAATGCACCATTATTAAAATTGTGGCTAATAAAAAGCTAAAAAATTAAATATTAAAAATAGCTTAGCATTAATATATTAAAATAACAACATGGTTAAATTTAACAATTTGGAAAGAAAACAAACATAAAATCATAAATATTAAAAATAAAACACTAAAAAGATAAAAGTAGGAATGCTCCTAAATTAAAACTCTGGCTAATAAGAAGCAAAAAATTAAATAGTAAAAATAGCTAAGCATTAATATTTAAAAATAATAACATTATTAGGTAAAAAAAAAAAAAAAAAACTAAACACTGAAATAAAATGTTTTAAAAGGTAGTGAGTATACAATATCAATCAATACTAATAAACTCTAATATGTGACCCTGGACCACAAACCCAGTCATAAGGGTACATTTTTCGAAATTGAGATTTATACATGTATGGTTTGTTAGGACAGGACAATATTTGGCTGAGATACAACTATTTGAAAATCTGGAATCTGAGGGTGCAAAAAAATCTAAAAAAGTTGTTCAAATTAAGTTCTTAGCAATGCATATTACTACTCAAAAATTAAGTTTTGATATATTTACGGTTGGAAATTTACAAAGTATCTTCATGGAACATGATCTTTAATTAATATCCTAGTGATTTTTGGCATAAAAGAAAAATCGATCATTTTAACCCATACAATGTATTTTTGGCTATTGCTACAAATATACCCGTGCTACTTAAAACTGGTTTTGTGGACCAGGGTCACATATTAGCTGATACTGACTGATACATTGCGCATCCTCTAAGAAAAGAACACTCTCAAAATTCTGTAACAAATTGAATCTTCCTGGGTGTTCTATAAAGAAAGTCATATGGGTTTTAAACAGCATGAGGGTGAGTAACTGATGTTGGATGAACAATTCCTTTTACGGAACTGATTCAGCACTGATTACAACTGTCGACGGTAGTAATTGTAGTCTCCGTCATTTGTTTTGTCCATGTAAAAAGCGATCAATGACAATAGCAGGAAACACAGCGCTGCTGGTGGGACTGGTTTATGTTTCCTAACATGACGGATTCTTCAAGCTGAAGTGTGCAGAGGAGCCGTGGGAGGGTCATGCGTTCTCGTTAGGCTGGAACGCGGCCCTAGCGCTGTCACCAACTGTGAGTACTGCGTTCTGCTTTCTATAAGGAAAGCCCATATGTGTGTGTGTGTGTGTGTGTGTGTGTGAGGCCGGAAGCCTTCAGGGTCGTGATCCATTGACCATCTCTCACACTCTGTAAGTAGGTCACGTCAAACCCCAGGCCCCCTAACTGACAATTACAAACTGTCACACATACACACACGCTAGGGCATTTTGGTCATTTTGTCTACTCAAGCACTTCAGATAAATCAACTGATTACTCCAGAGGAGTAGACGGGAAGGTGCACATCTGCACTATATTTGTAAATGTTGTTCTATTTACATGTGTCCGATTTATAAAATAAAAAATAAAAAACATATATGGAGTTCAAAAGTTTGGGGTCTGTACGATTTTTCTGTTCTGGTCATTAAAGCTGCATTTATTTGATTTTAAAAAACTGTAAATGTTATTTCAATTAAAAACAAGTGTTTTCTATTTTAATAGATTTAAAATGGAATTTATTTCTGTGATGCAAAGCTGAATTTTCAGTATCATTACTCCAGTCTTCAGTGTCACATGATCCTTCAGAAATCATTCTAATATTCAGATGTTCTGCTCAAGAAACATATTTTATTATCAAAATAAAAAATATATTTGTAAATGTTCTATTTACATGTGTCCAATTTATAAAATAAAAAACATATATGGAGTTCAAAAGTTTGGGGTCTGTACGATTTTTCTGTTATGATCACTAAAGCTGCATTTATTTGATTTTAAAAAACTGTAAATGTTATTTCAATTTATAACAAGTGTTTTCTATTTTAATAGATTTAAAAATGTATTTATTCCTGTGATCAAAGCTGAATTTTCAGTATCATTACTCTAGTCTTCTGTGTCACGTGATCCTTCAGAAATCATTCTAATATTCAGATGTTCTGCTCAAGAAACATTTTTTATTATCAAAATAAAAATATATTTGTAAATGTTCTATTTACATGTGTCCAATTTATAAAATAAAAAATAAAAAACATATATGGAGTTCAAAAGTTTGGGGTCTGTACGATTTTTCTGTTATGATCACTAAACCTGCCTTTATTTGATTTTAAAAAACTGTAAATGTTATTTCAATTTATAACAAGTGTTTTCTATTTTAATAGATTTAAAAATGTATTTATTCCTGTGATCAAAGCTGAATTTTCAGCATCATTACTCCAGTCTTCTGTGTCACGTGATCCTTCAGAAATCATTCTAATATTCTGATTTTCTGCTTAAGCAACATTTTTTATTATCAATATTAAACGTATATTTGTAAATGTTATTCTATTTACATGTGGCCGATTTATAAAATAAAAAATAAAAAACATATATGGAGTTCAAAAGTATGGGGTCTGTAAGCTTTTTCTGTTATGATCACTGAAGCTGCATTTATTTGATTTAAAAAAAAACGGTAAAAATTCCAATATTCTAAAATATTATTTCAATTTAAAAATAGTGTTTCCTATTTTAATAGATTTGAAAATGTAATTTATTTCTGTGATGCAAAGATGAATTTTCAGTATCAATACTTCAGACTTCAGTGTCACGTGATCCTTCAGAAATCATTCTAATATTCAGATGTTCTGCTCAAGAAACATTTTTTATTATCAAAATTAAAAACAGTTGTTTTAAAGGATTCTTCTTATTTGAAATACCAGAAATACTGTTTCTACTGTCTTATTTGATCAATGTAATTCATCCTTGCTCAATAAAAGTATTCATTTCATTTCTTAAAAAAGGAAAAAGCACTAAACCAAACTTTTGAACCGTAACACACTGACCTTTCCTAATGTAAAAACTCGCAAAATATTTCATTTTAGCTGAACTGGTTTGGAGGATTTCATAAAGATAAAGGCATCAGATGTATTTTTAGCACAGGCATTAACACAAATCATAAGGCCTCAGTCAAAATCAGACAACACTTATCACTAAAACAGCGCAGTCAGACGCCATGGAGGACAGGAAAGGTTTGCACATTGTGTGCGCTTTGAATACAACTGCAGATGTCCCAGTTTCCGTTGATAACTGCTGTTTCCCCTCCTGTCTTCTAACACAGTGTGTTCTTAACTGTAGAGACGACGATGCAAATGAAGTCTGGCTCCGTGTGTCTGTCTGCCGCTCCTGTTTACAGCTCCGAGATCAGTCCCCTTCGGCCCGAGCGGTGACATTGACCCCGTTAACAGACCCGCAGACCGACCCCAGAACAGACAGACTAACATATCTGATCTTAATCACAGTATACAGATGGCCAAACTGACTTCAAACCGTCTGTATCCTCTGATTAATATTGACCGCCTATGATTTTGACCACTGGAGAAACACTTCAAAGCTGCAGCATAGAGTAAACGATCTTATCGCAACACAGATTTTTAGCCCCTGGACTTTTAGATCTGGAATCAGCGATGTTAAACTTGCCTTTCCTTTGTTTTCCATATCAGAGCTGATTCCACATCAGAAAGCAGACAGAGAGGCAGGGGAAGTCAATAAAAGCGGGCCTGGGTGACATGGGCTAATCTATAGCAACATGGCAGTTTTCCTCAGGCTAATTAAGTTTACGATTCATCTAATCAACTCTGGGGAAAGAGGAAGCCAGAGGAGAACAACAAGAAGATTCTTCTAATCACGATACTGCGTTGGCGGTGGTTGCCAGGGTGTTGCTTACTGGCCAAAAAGAGTCAAAAACACCCATTTTGTTCTGTAAATATGGCTTGTGTCCATTTTTTAATGTATGCTATTTAAAAAATTGGGGTCGTAATTTTGGGGTCACCAAGGCTGCATTTATTTGATCAAAAAGGTTTCAAGTAACTGTTTTCTATTTGAATATACATTTAAGATTTATGCCTGTGATAATTGAGTTGAAATAAGTTGAAAAAAGTTGTGCTGTTGAATTTTTTTGTGAAAACTGAAGAACAGCATTTATTTGAAATATGTTGAAATGTTATCAAAATGGTAATTATTTTACCAAAATAGGAGGGATCATACAAAATGCATATTATTTTTTTTGTGATAGTTGTTCATGAGTGCCTTGTTTGTCCTGAACAGTTAAACTGCCTGCTGTTCTTCAGAAAAATCCTTCAAATTCTGTGGTTTTTCAGCGTTTTTGTTTATTTGAACCATTTCCAGTATGACTGAATGATTTTGAGATCCATGTTTTCACACTGAGGACAACTGAGGGACTATTACAGAAGGTTCAAACGCTCACTGATGCTCCAGAAGGAAACAATGCATAAGAAGCCGGGGGTGAAAACTTTTTGAATTTAAAGATCAGGGTAAATTTAACTTATTTTGTCTTCTGGGAAACATGTAAGCATCTTCTGTAGCTTCTGAAGGCCAGTACTAAATGAAAAAAATGCGATATTTAGGCAAAATAAGAAAAATGTACAGATTTCAATTTTGTTCAAAAGTTTTCACCCCCGGCTCTTTTGTTTTTTCTTTTGGAGCATCAATGAGCATTTGAACCTTCTGTAATAGTTCCATATGAGGCCCTCAGTTGTCTTCAGTGTGAAAAGATGGATCTCAAAATCATACAGTCATTGTTGGAAAAGGTTCAAATTTACAAAAATGCAAAAAAAAAAAAAAAAAAAATTGTAGGACCTGAAGGATTTTCTTTAAGTACAGTGGGGCAGTTTAACTGTTCAGGACAAACAAGGGATGCACTAAACCATCACTAAACATAAAAAATCATTAAGGTAACAACACAGTGTTAAGAATCAAGTTTATGCAAACTTTTGAACAACATTTTTATAAATTCAACTATTATTTTCTCTTGTGGACTATATGTAAACGTCTTTTATGTGCAAAATATCTTATTCGGGTCAGTACTAAATAAAAAATAGCATGCATTTTGGTAAAAAAAAAAATATTAACATTTTGCAGATTCTATAAACGTTTGACTTCAACTGTAAATAAATCTTTTGATAAATGTAATGCACCCTGGCTGAATAAAAGTAATAATTTCTTTAAACAAAATCTCAGAATGCTTTTAGCAAAAACATTTTCCTAACCGAAAACAGTAAATCATATCAAAACTCAGCAAGAAAGATAAAAGGAACGCTAGAAAGAAAGACAGAAGGCAAGCAGGAAAAAAAAGAAAGCAAGACAATAAGAAAGAAAGAAAGAACTTCCAAGTCTCATTAGCCAAATCCAGACCTGATGGTATGTGTATGTGCGTGTGTCATTGACCCATGCTGGACCTTACGGCAGCAGGAGAGGATGATCCTGATTAGTAAAGGCGGTCTGTGTGAGAACTAACCAAATCACACACAATAACACACACACACACACAAATACACAGACGGAAAGCCTCCTGCCCAGCGCTCATGTGACCCTTTAAACCTGTGAATGGAATTAGCCGAGAAAGAGAGTGAAAACAGAAGTGAAGGTCTTAACATCTGTAGCAGCAGGTGGGCACAGACCCTGATCAGCTTTATTACTTTTAAAAGAAAAAAGAAAAGGAAAAACAGAAGGAAGATGGCAGAGCATGAGCCGAACTGATTCTCTGTTTCATATTCGGCCTGCGTTGAATGTTATGGCTTAAGTGAGTAGGCCCAGTTTCCGAGAACTGTCATCACATACCTGTGCACACAAATACACAGATTCAAACAAACACAGAGCGATGAGAGATGTTCAGAGCGAGACCACACACACACACACACACACACACACACACACACACACACTCTCTCTCTCTCTCTCTCTCTCTCTCTCTCTCTCTCGTACCATGCTGCAGGGGTTTAGGAGGCCCGGGCCCCCTGGGGGCCCTCTCTCAGGAACACACCGTTCCCCGCACGTCAGCATGAGTTTAACAATCAAACCGTGTGTGTGACGATCGACGTCCTTTCAATTATTTCTAAATAGTTTAAATTAACACCCCACAAATGTCTGGATGCATTTCGGCACACAGAAGTGTGTTTGTGTAAACATGTGTTCCTTATATTTGCATCACACAGCCCCCGAACACACTTCTGGCTGTCTCCGCAGGGAAGGCGCCTTTGTTTCCCCATTATATTGCCTTGTGTGTGTGTGTGTCTGGTCTGCAGGCAGGCTGCAGTTATTCTGCCACATCAGCTGAGAGCCATTTTCACAGCTCCTGTTGCTGAGAGCTCGTAAAGCCTCCAGCAGACCCTGAACCACACACACAAACACTCACAATTTCCCCTATTTCTCACTGCAGGGTCCTGAGAAGATGCTATATAAGAGCTCAAATGCTATTTCACACACATTCGTGCCGTACAAGCCTTTATCTAATAGATGCATAGACACACTTGTTTACTTAGCTATCTGAAAGTGGAGATAATGTTGTTATGCAAATAAAATATATTATATATAATATACAGTCAAACCAAAACCTATTCAGACACCAGATATATATTTTTTTACTAGTGGGTGCAGGACACTATAAAAAGAAAAAATAAAGTAAACTGTGACATATTAAACCCAACCAGTAAAACAATAAAAAAATTTGGGAGCAAAAATTTGATTTGACACTTTGACCTGACCATGTTTTGTTACATATCTTTCTATCAAAGTTATCTGACATTATCAAGTGATATGATATAAGAAATTTTGAAGGTGTCTGAATACATTTTGGTTTGACTGCAATTTATTTGCGATTATCAAGATGAACTAGTTCTGACACAGTTTAACTCTTGAGTTCTTATTATATTTTATTACCATTTTCTAAACTATAGTGAATAAACTGTGATAATGTGAGAAATGTTGACGGCGTCTGAATAAATTTTGGTTTGACTGTACTTATTACATATAAAATATTTTTTTTTTTGTACAGTGACTAACCAAAATTCTCTAAACCCTACCCCTAAAACTCTCAAAAGAAACTTTTTACATAGGGAAGCCTCAACAGGTAATAAATAAAATAAAATCATTTGTAAATAAACACACTTCTATTAAATGTTTGGGGTCAGTAAGACGCTTCCTACAAAGATATTAAGCAGCACAACTGTTTTCAACATTGATTTTAATAAGAAATGTTTCTTGAGCACCAAATCAGCATATTAGACTGATTTCTGAAGGATCATCACAAGCAATAAGTTGCATTTTAAAATATTTTAAAGTACAATATATTAAATTTTTGATAAAATACATGCAGCCTTGGTTAAACTAAGAGACTTCTTTCAAAACAGTGTGTGTATATATACATATTCATTTAACTTTTGGGGACAATTGCACTCTCAAAATATAAAATAAACCCATAAGCCTACACAAGCACATACTTATACACTACACTAACTTTCAGCAACATATACTGGCACAAAAAAGCCCATTCTCTCTTTTAGACCACAGTGATGCTGCACACACAGTTAAGCATTTAAATTCTTCGAATAAAACCAAATTTCCCTTGACCAAAAGAAGTGATTCCAGTCAGGAAGCTTAAAAGGATCTACTGAGCTTAGCAAATTAACACATCTCCAAACCTCTAATCCATTCGCAAATGTGTCAGAAAAAACTTTCTGTGTTTGTTTCTACATTCACATTCATTTAGTAGATGTTTATCCGAAGCGAACTACAAATTAGGACTTTCTAAACACAACCATGTATGTCAGTGACCTACTGAGATCATCTCTTATTCTAATCCCTTCTCCCAACGACCTCCCTCCCAAATTTCCCTCGTCTTAAGCCTGAGATCGGTTAACTAGCGCTTTTATCCGAGGCCAATTAGCCTGCGATAAATTAATTATTAAAAAATCCAGTGGGGGTAACATATTTCTTTGAGCGCGAGCGCTGATACAAAAGGCCCATCACGCGTACACACACAGACCCTGTGACATTTACGATAACACACAAATCCTTACAGTTACCCACAATCGCTCGTCTGAATTCATTATCGGAAAACCCCCCACAGGTTTGAGCCGGATCTGAATCTCTGAAACGCAATTACCGAAACGCACAGTGATTTAGACAGAAGAACACGGAAACCTTCTGAACCGTTAGTAACCGTTTGGGATCAAATTACTCGACCAGCGTCTCAACATAGTCAATTGGAAGAATTACACGGCCCTAACTGACCCCTCAGAACATCAGTCAGAGATGTGTTTGCTCATCCGGGGAGGGCCGGGTACCAAGGACACACAAATACACTTTGTCTTTCTTGTGTGTAAACAATGTATCAAGGGGTGTGAATGTCAGAAGGTGAAGGACGCTTCCCAGACAAGCTGGCTCGCTGAGAAACACCATTAGTGTTTACTAAAAAAAAGTGCTGCTTCAGTCTCAAGAAGCCATTTTTCATCTACGCCCCTTTAATTAAATATACATTCCGAAATTGCATTAAACCGCAGTGTCTAAGAACAAACACAGTTTTTGCTTCATAGATTTTTTATCCTAAGCAGACAATTTCAAGGTGATCTTTGTGCTGGTCTTGCATTTTCGTAAGCCTAACTCAAACTGACGTTCATGGCTTAGAAGATATTGATTTCTGTACATTTAAGGATGCGCCCTGCTGTTCCTCCCTCGTCTCTCGATCCCTCTTTCCTCCCATCACTCCTCGACTCTTTCTTCGTTCCTCTGAAGACTACACATGTTTCTAATTTTGCACGGGGAGGAGAGTGGCAGCGCCATCGTGAGAGGGTAGTTACGGCGAGAGCAATGGGATACGAAAGGGTGAATAAAACATTCTACAGGTGCAGGCCCTCATCTTCAAAGCACTGAGGAGCAGAGGTTCACTGATCCCTATTAAATATACAGCACTGCCAACAATGTAACCTGCGTACAGCTACTTTTAGTGCGAACTGTGCAGACTCCCGTAGCCTAGAGCAAAACCACACGGTGCAGATGTCTTGTAAGTGCGTGTCTGTGTGAGCAGCCAAATTTACACTGCACAGTGTGTTTTGAAATCAAATATGAATATGGCAATGATGTGTTTGTGTATGTGGGTTGTATGAAAAGAAACCAGACTTTACATTAGTGTTCAAGCTACCATGTGACACAATAGTAAGTAGCTAAGTGATCAATGCAAACAGACTGGACTTAACATTAGAAATCTAATGATATAATTGTGATCATAAGACAATATGAAACAATAGGTCTTCCAGGCAAAAAGTGAACTTCTTATTCTAAGGTCTTTAAAGCCGTGTTTTGGGCTTTTATGCTTTGGCACAGTATCTGTCAAACAAACTAAAACCGTAAGCACAATATGACTTACTCCCTTCATCAAGTCTGTTTTTGCTGTATGTTTCAAAATGAAGAGCGCACTTCGTTCAGGCAATCAGCTTGTGATCCTCTGTTTTCCTGGCCTCAGAACGGCTCAGTTCACAGTGAATGAATGCAGTGAACCCATTTTTTGCATGTGTTGTGAGTTTAGCACGCATTTGGGAACGCAATGGCCACCAGTTATGCTTTATTTTCGTGGCAGATGATTACAGCATTTCTAGATTTGTAGTGAGACGCGATATAGTAAGCCTGTTTTCACTGAAGCTTGAGTTTTCCTTCAAAATAAAAGCTACAAATTTCTAATAATTAGGAAAGAAGTACTGTATTGTAATTTCTCTGTAGTGCAAAGCAAAAAGTATTTACCTACGAAGTATATATGAAATAAATTTTATTTGTTTGGCTTCCAAAAGCATCAGTGTGAATGTAATTTAGACTGAGACAGTATACCACAAATAAAAAGAGGGTTGAGGCCCCTTTAAAGTTCAGATACAAGTCAGTTCACTTAAACTTTTTTCTGACTTAAGTTTTCTTACTTAAGAACATGTGTTGGAGCTCTTAATTTTGAACTCTCAAAGATAGAATAATTTAGCTTTAAAAATTTACAAAATTTTCATTTGTTCCCAATTCTTTGTCTTTTTTTTAATATCACAATAAATATTGTATCATTGACTTAATATCGCGATATTATTGTATTGTGAGATTTTGATTTTGTTACATCCCTACTTAATATATATAGTGCTTAACATGTATATCATGCAAAGTAATCAGATATTAACCATGTATGCTTAATTTGCCAATGCAGTGGCCTGTCCACAGAAAACACTTTTTGTGAGTTTAAAGTGTTACTAAGTGAGTATGCAGATGTGTAAAATAACCGGTTTTCGCAAAATGCGAGTTTCCCCTTAGTTTTGACCAGGGGCGCCGCTAAGGGGGGTAAAGTTAGGACAATTCTAAGGGCCCACACCCTGTAGGCGCCCCCAGAGATCTGCTTTTGTGTGGTGGGGGGGGGGGGGGGTAACCTCATATTTTGTCATAGGGCCCAAAATTGCGAGCGGCGCACCTGGTTGTAACGTTTCCACTGTGAAATGAAGCGAATTCGCATCAAAGTGCAAAGAAGCCGTGAGAAAACCAGCGCCCGCTGCTGATCGACTAACATCGATTACAAGTGATTGAATCAGTTAAAAATGATTGTCAGCGGCGTTCCTTCTCTCACTCTCAGGTAAAGGTCAAGCAGAAAACGCGCGGTCACGGTCATGCCCCCCACCCGCGCGCGCGCTCCCGTTTCAAATTAGGTCCCCACAAACCCCTGCTAGATTAACACAAGCAACAACGACAAGAACCCTCATTAAGAGCGTCTGCCAGCGGCCACTGGGACAGAATAAACCCCCTCCATCCCCCCCCAGCAGCATCTGTTGAAGCGAAGAGCCCGGTATATGCGCCACATGGACACATTAAAAACCTATTCGTCTTTCAAGAGCTCGTGGCACCACTAATAGCCCCTCATAACCCACATACCGATTTAGACAGGGCACACAAGTGCTCCCACGACGCCGGGTGTCCATTTAAACAAGCCCAGTAATGACAGAAGGGCGAAAGAAAGAAAGGGGATCTGCTCGGCCATAAATTGTCGTTTATGTGCCGGACACGCCGTTTCTTTGCCTCCCCACTAAATGAATTCACAGTTGCTGGGTTGCAAAAACCTCCCCCTTATTTACAGATTTATACTACGAGAAATCCAGCCGTAAATTAGCCACTATTCCTTCCTGCGGCAGAGAAAATCGTGTCACCTCCGTGACTGGAGTAACAAATTTTGCAGTGTGAAATGGGACTGATTGAGCATCTAAAGTTAACACCTGCGTGTAAAACTTTTCACTTCAGGTGTTTCCACGTTAACTAATCCTGTGGAAGAGTGAAAGCTTACACCTTCTTTTGTTTTAACTACTGCCATGACAGCAGAGAAGTTGCTAACTAATAATAGTCCCTAAGAAGCAAAGTTCGAGTTGTGTTTTACAGAGCTGTCACATATAAATAAAAGTGCAGGTGGTTTGGAATTCATGTAAACATGAAAAACGAAATGTTAAAGTTTACACCTTGGCAGAGCAAGCTCTTTTGTTTTATTAACTGCTGTCATGACAGAAGTTAAGCTGGTGACTAAAACAGCTCTGAGGACTTTACACGTTCTCACAAGTTAGGCAAGAACGTTTTACAAAGGTTACATTGTTTAAACGGCATTAGGACGGAAAATACTTGGTGTTGAGCAACTAAAATTCATGCCAATCTAACTGGAGCGTATCTGAAGGAGAGGCAGTGAAACAGTGCGGCGTCAATAATTGTGGCGGCTACTGTCGTAAAATTCCTCAACACACACCGTCAATGAAATGTGGCATTTATTAGTCTGGCGACATTGATGCTCGTAACTTCTGCAGACTCGTGATTATCCACTAAGGGGCTTGTCTGCGTAATAGCGCTTAACAGCTTTCTCTCCCCGGTTTCAAAGCCGTCCTTCAACAATTTGTGCGAATACACGAGGCGTCCGGGTATCTCCAACGCAAAGCTCTTCTTAAATAAACGGGGAATAAACACCGTGCCCAATGCCTTTAGTTGCGGCTCTTACCTTTTGTTCAAGGAATTCCAGTAGATGGGCTCCATGTTGGTCGCCGTGATCCCGATTAAATCCACTAAGAATATCAGCAGAATTCCCAATCCATTTTCACAGCCCCGACTCGCCATTTGAAATCCCGAATTCCGTCTATTTACTCCCATCAAAGCTGTGCGGGATACTCTCCCAGAGGCTGGAGATCTCTGGACTCGGAACAAAAGCGTATGCGCTTCAGGTGAATCCGTCAGTGTGATCAGGAACAACGTGTTTTGGGAACCTGCATGGATATCTACTAAAACACACACACGGGAGGACAGATTAAACAAAGGTGCAGTCTGTGTGGATTTATAAGGAGAGAATTCCACAAAAACGTCTTTAGGGAAAAGTAGCTCGTGGACAAAACTCAATTCCCACAGCCGTTTTGTTGCAATTTCCCTCGCAAGAGTTTACTTTTCCAGTATTTCGTTTAGCTTATTGTTTTTCCGTGGCTTTTAGACTGGACCTATCTTTCCCATTCCCTTTTCACTCCCACTTCATTCTGGTTTTCAGAATTTGGACGGGGATGTGATGGTGGTGGATGGATGATGGTTTGCAATGAGCTTTTCCTCGCCTCTTCAGAAGAACATGTTGATGCTGGACAGATCTCGCTGCTTCTCTTTCTCTCCTCTAGTTCTCCAATTGGATTTTCCTGCTTGCCTCTGAGATTCCAATAATTCCGCATGCACTTGAAATGTTCGGATAATCCGGATAATTAACGCAAAAACAGCAAAACGAAACTAATTAATGCGAATGCAAAACAAGCGTATCAAATGGACACAAATTTACAAATGTGCCGAGACTGACAAAATTATTGCCAGGTTTTCCAGGGTGGAAAAAATATTGCAATCCTTATTCATGGGTCTCGGTTGCAGGGTATTTGAGAATGTGCTCGGATGTGGCAAGTCATTAGATAGTTCATTTCTCGTCTGTCCTGCTTGGATTCTCTCGATGTGTCTCTCTCACTGGCTGCAAATCCGACTAGTGAGACTTGTTCCTAACGCTCGGCGCGCACTGACAGACTGAGTTGTTTGAGAAAGAGAGAGAGCGAGCGAGCGAGAGAGAGAGAGAGAGAGAAAAGAGGAGGGGGAAAGGGGAGGTGTGCGCGCTCGAATAAGAAAAATCCCATCTTCCGGCTGGAGTGCGCACTAACGGAGCGGATTTTTCTTTGGGGGATTTGTTTTTTCCGCATGTAGAGGTGCTATTAAATCACGTCAGTCATGAGCACCTCCA
This sequence comes from Garra rufa, assembly GCF_049309525.1. Lineage (NCBI taxonomy): Eukaryota > Metazoa > Chordata > Actinopteri > Cypriniformes > Cyprinidae > Garra > Garra rufa. The sequence goes on from NC_133363.1 coordinate 50,794,824, forward strand.
TATACCATGCAAACATATTTCCCAGCGCTCGTGTAAAGGATTCTCTACATCCATAAATAAATAATAACAGTCTCAGAGCACGTAAATTTTTGTGACTGCTTCTTTTTCCGTTTGATATGATGATCGTGATCCCTGGCACCCGATCACACCGATCAACTCTGTGCATTGAGAAGCGACGGCTTACGGAGCTACAGCGCCCCCAGTGCATTCGCTGGTAACGGTGCATGTAATAACATTTCATGCTAGTGGTAACGACACTAATGACAGGCTTAGTAAGATATGCAGCAGATAAAGAGCTTGTTTAATAAATATCTCTACCGTCCAATTGAAACCGCAATGATTTTCAGCGCTATGCGTATGTGAAAAATCGCTAATTAATTGTGTTTGTATGCCTGTCTATTACATCTGAAAACTACAATTAGGAAGTGTATTATGGACTAAGCGCGGCTGATGGGACCCCAAGGTGTAAGGCGTAAGAGTAAAACCTTGCCTGCACTGACACCCAGCGGCGAAGTAATGATATTGCAGCCCACTAACGCTGTACAGATCGAATCTTGACGCCCTTTTGGACAGCCATATCAATTTGATATAATATTAATGTTATTTTATGTAATATTAATATAACAATTATAAACGATTAATCTCTCCATTTCATCCATGTCACATTTATGTTAAATTTTAGTGCTGTCCCAATTTATCAAAAGGCTTTAAATGCCATTAAAAATGGTATTTAATGCAACAAGGTAGTTGATAAATAACTAGGCTTTTTAACGACTAGCAAACGTTTATTGAACTGGATCATTTGGATAAACTAGATAATATTGTAGTTTTTACCTATAATATGTGAGTCTATTTTGTAGTTTATATTTTTCATTCAACAATTTTCTAGTATACTATACATTTGGATCAGTGAGTAACATTACATACAATGCATGTTAATTTAAACAGGCCTAACAATGACAATGTGTAAGCTGCTCCAGGAAATTATACATATTTAATATGTTGTTCATATTAACATGTCTCAGTCACTGCACTATAATGAAAATAAGACTAACAAGTCATTAAATATGCAGAGATGTATCTAATAAACCTATTAGTTTAACATAGTTTTACATGCAGACAGAGAAATGATATAAATGTATGTATATTGTATTTTAAGTATATTATATCATTTATTTTTCTATTTATTATGAAACCTGTTTCATAACTAAGAAAAGTTTGTAAAGATAAATCTATAAATGAAAGTACATTTTAGATGCCACAACAGATTTTTAACATTTATACACTACAGTCAAAAGTTTTTGAACAGTAAATTTTTTTATGTTTTTAAAGAAGTCTCTTCAGCTCACCAAGCCTGCATTTATTTGATCCAAAGTACAGCCAAAACAGTAACATTTTAAAATAGTTTTACTATTTAAAATAACTGTTTTCTATTTGAATATCATGGTCCTTCAGAAATCATTCTAATATTCTGAGTTGCTACTCAAAACATTTATTATTATTATGTTGAAAACAGCTGAGTAGAATTTTTTCAGGTTTCTTTGATGAATAGAACGCTCAGAAGAACAGCATTTATTTGGAATATAAATCTTTTGTAAAATTATAAATGTCTTTATCATCACTTTTGATCAATTTAAAGCATCCTTGCTCAATAAAAGTATTCATTTCTATAATTTCTTTCCCCAAAAATAAAAAAATTATACTGACTCCAAGTTTTGCTGTACTTTGGATCAAACAAATGCAAGATTGGTGAGCAGAAGTGACTTCTTTAAAAAACAAAACAACAATCTAATGCTGATGATACACTGGGCAACTTTTTGAGCAATGTTGCCGGGCAACTTTAGCAAATGTTGCTGTCAATGGGCACCCAGGTGAGATATAAAGCCCACGACTGATCTAAATTATTCAGATAGAAATTTGTTACCTATTCTCAATGGGAAAGTGCCCAAGCAACATTGCTAAAAAAAGTTGCCCGATTAAATTGCTCAAAAAGTTGCCCTGTGTATCATCAGCCTTACTGTTCAAAATTTTTTGACTGGTAGTGTACAAATGTATAAACTGGTTTAGACAAAGTGCAGCGAGGACAGTGCTTTGACAACATGTCATGTCAAATACCCAGACACTGAGATGTGAGAACACTGGCATCACAAGATCACAGTTAGGAGGTGATCTCATCAGTCTGTGTCGCAGTGTCCATGAGACCTGGCTCTCTCCCCAGTCTGCGCAGTTTTAAAAGGTAATCAGAGTGAAGGGAGGAATCAGTCAGGTCCACAAAGCGCCTGTAGCTGGCCTGCACCTTCTGAAAGACAGAAAGAGAGATGGAAGCACATAAACATGCTGATTAAATTTGGAGTTAGACAGGTGCAGTTAGTTAGACAGGTGGATCATCATAATGACCAAAGATGGAAACGTCCTCAAGCGAAAGGTCAAATGTCAATACTGTTGTCCATTAAGACAAGAAGGAACACAGACTCACAAACTAAGCTTAATAAGAACCAAACGTCAGAGGACGTCCTGGCATGGGAAGAGAGAGAGTTCTGTTATTCCGTCATTTTGTTGCAGGGTGTTGCAGATGCTGGATTTAAGCGGGTCCCTTTATGGAGCTGTTCATTTATTCATGATGACCTCATTACAAGGGCTGACCTTAAACTCTGCTTCATACTGAATGCGCTCCCTGCAGGCCTGCTCCAGACTGTCCTGCAGCTGCTGTATCCTGGAACACACACGCACCGTCACGCACGACTTCAAAACATTATTAAAAAAAGATAGAAAGAAAGACAAAATGGTGGAGAAGCAGTGTTGGCAACAACAATATCTATATATTCTAGAATTCTTGTTAAAAAAAAAGGGAGAGGGCAGAGAGATACAAAGAGAGAAGTTTATGAAATTTACAAAAGGTGGAAAGGAAAAAGAGAATAGCTGAGATGCATCACAATAGGAAGCAAGGGTGAGCAGGAGGAGAGTTTCATGTGTATTTTTACCTGTTTTGTAGCTCAGATATCTCCTCTTCATGTCTGTCCTGTAGGGCTTGTTTTTCTCTTTCTGCCTTCATGTCACACTCTTCACGAATAGTTCTCTCTGCATCCTGCACACACCTCTTCACACACTCCTGAGAGGCAGAGAAAAGCAATAAAAGGTGAATGACTCACAAGTCCGCTTGATTCTGACTGGTCAGGTTTTAAACTTTGCAAAGCTTGTTTCTTCAGCCATTTACACAATATATATATATATATTAGTAAAATCAAATCAGCAAGAACTAGATTATTATTGATTTGTGTCAGTCTGATTTGCATACAACAGAACCTGATGCAAATGTTCACTATGCACATTACTGAGCCACACACAATGCCATTCATTATTTACAATTTCATGTGCTACTTTATTGTGTATGTATTGTGTATGATTAGCACACTTCACCATGTCATACATAATTTAGTTAATGATATATTGCTCTTGGTTTTGCCTGGAAAACCAACTCATGCATGCTCTGATTTTTCTTCCATTAACTTCTGCATGTGATTTTTGAGGGGGCAACTCAATGTAATAAACAATTGTCTCCTCAATTTTCAGCCCTATGATGAAAACTTGCATATTTTGCTGATTATTGCTGCTGGAAATGGTCAATTATTGTCGTGTTTTGGGCTGTACTAATATGTCGGACCAGGAAAAACATTTGGAGTACTATACTGCCAAAACGTATAACAAATTAAGGAGAAGTGTGCAAAAAAACTGTCTGAGGAACAAAATGCGTTTGTGGTTGGTCAAAATAAACCAGGATGTCAAGGGCAAGATTCATGACAACATTCGTGTTCGTTCTTATCATTTCTGGTCAGGTAGGTGAAATATTAGGCTAATATCTTTCGTAATACTGCTCGTACGTATCTTTACCACCTATTAACTTTAGTTTGTCATCATATTTTGCTAGTTCTTGCTTACCAAGTCCTTATCTATATAATTTAGAAACTTCTACATAGTTTTTATGTGGTTTAGACGGCATAAATCAGCAGAACAACGTATTCAGTAGTACATTAACAGTGCAATCCATGTTGTTTACATCCGAGTAAGGCCAATATTATACGCACATCTGTGTAACTCACCAAATGATAATATACGTGCAAACCCCAGCAAAAGCTCTGCAAAATGATCTTTGATTTATAATCTGTTTGACGTACCAAGATTTTGGGTTCACAAACAGCGCTTGCAGACCGCCAGCTAAACCGTCCATGTTTTCCCTGCTTTCTGCGTGTTTCCCATTGAAAATGAAGGATACTATTGTCGCTCTCTCGTTTCATTCGAACAACTTCGCAACTTGCACCATCTTACTGCAGCCAGTTAATGTTAATACATTATTGTTACAGTGTTCATCTAGTTAAACCGATTGTCTTGAAGAACATCCACGTATTTATTCATTTGTATGGTAGCCAAATTACCATTCATTTGATTTTCAATTTGAAACGAAATAAGAAAACGGCTCCTTTATTCGTTTTTTCATTTGTTCAGAAAACGAAAAAACAAGATTTTGGCTCGATTTTTCGTTTTTTTGGTTCACGGGTAGAAAACGGATAAACGACTTCAAATTCGTTTCCACATGTGGGCGGTCACGAGACCTTTACGCCTCAACCAAATATGGACCGGTGACGCCATCTATTGTTCGTTCAACAAAATAAAAGACCATTATTTATTTATTAATTTTCATTCTTTTTTAATTGCAGTCTTTAAACAACGAATATATAAGGGCACTAACATTAACTGCATCAAAATATAATAAAATAAGACACTTTTTAAAATAATAAAATAGAAATTTGCATGTCCTGCAAAGCGGCTCTCCGTACAAACGATTGCATTTGTGCCTAATTAATACCAAGCATTTGTGCTTAGGGCACCTAAATGGCTAGCGCTGGCCCTGCTTAAGCATCAAGGCTGTGCACACTTACAATAACTTAAATCCTGGCGAAATGAAACGTTCCTGTGGCTATGATAGTACAGTAAAAATTAAATTCTCCACCCTTGGTACCTTTAGTCGATTTGCATTACAGTATTTGCACTCACCATGGCTTGTCCAAAACTGAGCATAATGTCTAAAAGAAAAGTTCTGACTGCTGTGCATTTACACTTGACTGAACATTGATCTGTTCTTCTTTGCGCTGTCTAGGTACTGCAGACAGAGCAAAGAAATTGGAAAATGCTTTTCCAAATTTATTATTATTATAATATTTTTAGTTATATTATATTTTGATGTAATTAATGTCATCACACTTGAATGTTTGTTGTTTTAAAGACTGCAAAAGAATGAAAATAAATAAATAATGGTCTTTTATTTTGTTGAACGAACAATGGATGGCGTCACCGGTCCAGATTTGGTTGGCCAATCGGCGTAAAGGGGCGTCTCGTGACCGCCCACATGTGGAAAACGAATTTTGAAGTCGTTTATCCGTTTTCTACCCCTGAACCAAAAAAAAACGAAAAATCGAGCCAAAATCTCGTTTTTTCGTTTTCTGAACAAATGAAAAAACGACTAAAGGAGCCGTTTTCCTATTCCTACTTATTTCGTTTCAAATTGAAAATCAAATTAATAAAACGTACACGGACCGGGGATGTCAGTGGCCAGTCAAATATTGCTAAATTAATTTACCGAGTGTAATTTATTTGGATTTTTTTTCTGTATTCTATAATTATACATTATCATATCATATATTAATGTCATATAAGTTTTACATTGTCTGAAAAAGAAGTGCTCCATGCTTAACTCAATTATGAGAGGGCTCTGAGTGTTTGCTAGGGTTTTTAGGCTGATCGAACATTTTGAAACAAGGTTGGGCAGCTGATGAGACAGCTCACTCTGATTGGCTGTTCAGCTTATGCTGGGTGTAGCCCCTCCCCTTTTTAATTGCTACAACAGTTGTCTTCTGCATTCCGTTTGTATTTCCACAGCCTGAAGGTAAAGTCTACAAATATATGAGTGAACTACTTCTTTAAAAACTTCCCAGTCTGCTGATGTTTTTCATGACATCCACCTTGAATATTACAATGCTCATGATAACTTTCGTTAACTCTACAATATGTAAATTACTTCACCAGCTAATTACTCTTCAACAGGAATGCTATTTTTTTTTTTTTCGTAAGAACGGGCATGCACATTTGTAAATTTTATGAGTCAGGCTTCCAGTCTTATTTGTACCCAGCTATTTTTAGCTGTACAAAATAGCTTGTTTTGCTGCTTGATGTTGCAAATTGGTGTGTCTTACCATATTATTTTTATGTATTATCTTAATTATGAAAAACACTGATTTGTAGTGTAAACAGTTTTACCATTTAATTGCACGTTGTTACCTAAATAGCACATGTAAGTCTGCAAGATGTCTGTTAAAGATCACTTGATCTGGAAAGCATCTGTGATCTGTGTACAAATATCTGACAGACATCTGTAAGATGTCAGTTTTACATACATTCTAAATCATAAACATCTTAAAGACGTCTAATAGACATCTATTTGGCATCTGATAGGAAACGTCCTATAGATGTGTTGCAGATGAGCAAACACTAAAAAATACGTCTTCCAGAGGTAAATGCAGACGTCAAATAGATGTCTCCGTGATGTATGTGTGCTATCAGGGTATTCTTCTTGTAAGCTGTTTTCTGGTAATTCCGGTTCATAGGCCACTGTAGGGAAATAACAAGAATAACGAAGTGCAGTAAATGGTAAAACTTTTTGCACTACAAACCATTGTGTTCATAATTAAGATAATATATAAAAATAATATGGAAAGACACACCAGTTTGAAATATCAGCTAAAATTGCTGGATGCAGATGAGACTGGAAGCCAAGAAAAGAAGTCAAGAGGGCATGCATTCCAATATGCGAATACTTTCGGAACAAAAAAAATATGGCTGTCTGGTTTGAACAAAGACTAACTGATCAGCATCAGTGATATTCAAAACGCTAAGCAAGCACAGCTTTGTTTATAGTTTGTATAACCGAAATCAAAGTTTTGCATTCCCTTTTTGAATGATGAATATAGACTTCTGACACCTGCTGGTATAGGCAGTTATTTCCTTTCACGGAGGCACAGAACGCAAGTGGCAGTTTGTTGTAGGCTGTAGACTTTGCTGTGTGTTCAAACACAACTATTTGTCCCAGACACATGCAACATGAATTGGCAACACAGCCAGATAGTGGCTAGTGTCACAGCCTTTATGAAGCTGACCTTAAGGTAGGTCACTCCAATGTAGGTTTATCTGATTTAACTTAGGGATGGGGCCGATCCGATCCAGTATCGGTATCGGGTTCCGATACCAGCTTAATTAATGGATCGGAAATTTCCGATCCAACCTAGAGAAATTTCCGATCCAGAGTTATGTCTACGTACAGTGCTGTCTGCTGAAATGACTTCACAAGTGATCCCGGGCTAGGTGACGTGTCTGTGCTCCAATAAGACACTGAGAGAGATGAGATGCCTCCTTTCAGGAAATCTTCAGTTTGCAGGTAGCAGTTTAGCATTGAGCGTCATACATGTCCGCTGTGTGGAAATACTTTACGGTCGGAAACGCCGCAAAGACAGCAACGTGCAATGTTTGCAAAGCCGTTGTTCCGAGAGGTGGCACCTCGTGGATTTATTTAGTAGATTAACTGTTAAATATTACCCATCATAGAGTAAAAGTTTATAATTTGTAGACTTCGTGCGTGTTATTTTCTGTTTTTAACGTTGCCGCACACACCTGAAGCGAGCACGCGCAGAGAGAGAGAGAGAGAGAGAGAGAGAGAGAGACGTGATTCAAACTGCGCGATTCACAGACTGATTACTCTTTAACGTCTCTTGAACAGAAACATTCATACAAAGTTATGTTTAAATACCCGTTGTTTTATTCTGGTAACACCGTCGGTTATGTCTTCAGTGAACCGAAACAGCTGAGAAGGAGATGCGTGCCAGTATTACGTGGGTTAGGCCTTAAAGAGACAGCATCCTATAAATACCTGCAGTGAGAAGCACTAGTTATTTATCAATGAATTATTAAATTTCTGCACCTGAATACTAGTATTATTGATTTTATTAGTAACTTTATGTTGTATTCATCTACACTTGTCATTTGTGTTAGTGTTCTTGTTTTGTTACTTATTATATTAGTTCAGCTAGTTTTTGCTGTGGATTAGAAGTACTTAAAGTAAGCATTCAGTAATTAATAAACAACAAACTTTTTTTGTTTTGTTTGTTTTTTGCTGATCCGAAAAGTGCACTTATTGCACTTTTATTATTCAAAATGTTTAACATTTGAAAACCTTATTTTGTTGCTGCTACACAAGCAAGAATTTACTGAATTTATGTTGATCAGATGCACATTGTTCTATTTATAGTGTGAATATTTATTTTTTATTTCAAATATTTGAAAACCTTTATGTTTTATGCAACAAGAGTGTATATTGCACTAGTATCTAGTAACCCTGTCTTGAAATTTAAATAAATATCAATTTAAACCCTTAAAGTTGCATATTTGTTTTCAGGATGGGATTTCTGCCATTTTCTAACCTCATACTTACCTCAAGTTGCTTTTTGGGAGATACTTAGACTTGCTTGTAGAGAAGTTTGTTACAGCCTCATAAAATCAACAATAATGATAATAGTCATAGTGATATAAAAGCAAATAGAGCTCTGGTATCGGAATAGTATCGGTATCGGCAGATATCCAAATTCAGGTATCGGAATCGGATCGGAAGTGAAAAAATGTGGATCGGTGCATCCCTAATTTAACTATGGTGGTAAGCAAACGTCCCATAATAAAGATAGACAAACAAGACCACAGACACACACACACACCTGTGTCTCTTCTCGTACAGTGTGTATTATTTTCTCTCTGGTCTCCTCTGCTTCTTTGTGCAGCTGTTCATGCAGCTTCCTGCAGGCCTCTCCTACGGCCTGGACCTTCTCTTCCTCCATCTGAGCCCTCAGGCCTTCACAATGAGCTCTGAACTGAGCCTGCAGCTCGACCTGGAGCTCCCGCCTCATTTCAGCCTCCAGCCTGTCCCTTGCTCGCAGGGCCTCTTGAAACCGGGCCTGCAGACTCTGGGGAACAAGTGATGGAGATGGATAAAAGTGAATGGGGAGGACAGAGAAGGATGAATCGAAAGAGGAAGAGAAGAACAGATGATGAAGATGTTGGGGCAAAACCGGAAAGTGGGAGATGGAGAGGTAGAGAGAACACAAGGAGACAGCGGACGTTAGGGAGGGAGAGAAAGAAAAGGATGGATGATCAGTGTTGGCAGGGCAACTGTACTGGGCTTTTGAAGAGGAGAGCCATCTCTGAGTTTGGCTGCTGCTTGCTTTCCCTGGAGAGCAATTACACAAGCAATTACACCCTATTACAAAAGCTCTTCTCATTTCTCTGACACAATGGCAAAGCTTTGACTGCTACTGGCGTTGGAGTAGCAACCGGATCATTCATTAAATCTGACACTCGGATGCAGCGAGGAGAGAAGTTAAGGATTATGCTGCTGCTGCTGGACAGGGAAAAAGAAGTTGAATTAGAAGCTGACTCTTTTTATCAGAAAGTTTTAATCAAGTCCTAATAAAATCTCAACAGACTGCTCCCCTGGAGACTGAAATATGGCTTTTTGAATTCCAGGAGACACAGTGTTACAGTCTAATATGTCTGTATTAATTACTTTTTTGACATGGTTCACTTGAGGATTACAAATATTCACCTCCTCTTGGAGTCTAAGGGCAGCGCTTTTCTCCTTTTCTGCCAACTGCTTAAATTCCTTCACGGCAGGGCCGTCTGGCTGCTCCCGTCCAATCACAGGCTGTGAATTGACCAAGTTTGGAGACATTTTTAGGTGGTCATGTGTTGTAGCATTGGGAGATGACCATGGACATAACTGTTCTCCTAGTTCTGAAACAAGACATGGTTTCAAGAGCAGGTGATATTGTTTTTAAAGTGTCCTAATATTGTGTTTGAGTCCCCTACTACAGGTTTAAATGCATCTAAGGACAGAAAATATTGTAATTTTCTCAGAATATACATTTATACATAGAATCAGTTGTCAATGATTTCGAAACAGAGGATTTGGACATATAGTCTGTAAACCTCTTTCTTCCATAAGCCCACTTTGCTCTAATTGGTCAGCTGGCCAAGTCAGTTGTGATTGGCACAGAGAGGAGTACTTGACAGTGTCGCCAGAATTGGGCTACTTTCATACTGTTGCCGGGGGTTGTTTTTCATGTCGGGGGTTGAAGTGACCCCAATAACATAATAGTGCTCATTTTTCCAGAGGAACCACACCACAAACGTGTATTTTATCCCCTGGAACTCGATTTTTACCGGACGGTATGTTACCTATTGACATATATCGGTAACAGGCAGAAGATTCAAAAATATGATGACTCGTTAAGGTCATTCTGAGTCGACTCTTTCTTTTGACAACTTTGCAGGCATTTTTTTTTTTACATTGAAGGATAGCTACATTACAAACTGCAAAAATATATATTTTTTAAAAACCCACATGACCTGCTCTTTAAGCATGAAAGTCAGTGGATGAAACAGGTGGCAACTGATCGCAATCTTAAAAATTACATGCGGCTGTAAATAATATATGTTATAAATGAAAGATCTTAGGCATGCCTCATGAGAAAATATCTCAGATGCAGGAAAGAAAAACCATAAATGTTATCTCTAATATCTCACTCGTTTATCCTGGACACTGACAAGATTTAATGGAGAGCAAATGAAAACTTGGGTTTAAGTCTTTCCACATGTTCCTCCTGTGGAAAAAGGACCCACATGTCTCCTTCTAGAGTTTCAGGAGAGAAAAGTTTCAAACTATGCCAAGATATAAAGTGAGAAATGTAAAGAGATTTTTTTTACAAACATTTCTCATCAAATTCTTCCAAGACTAAAGTATCTGAGAATGTCCACAGTCGAAACAACCAAAAACTACATTATAGGGATTGTTCAACTAGAAAAAAAAAATTGTCATGTCGTTCCAAACATATCCACCTTATTCCTCAATGTGGAAGTAAGTTTATGTATGAGACTTTTTCAGTAAACTGTAAAACTGCTTGCACTACAAACCAGTGTGTTCATAATTATAAAAGTACATTAAAATAATATGGTAAGACACACCAGTTTGCAATATCAAGCAGCAAAACGAGCTGTTTTTTACAGCTAAAAATACCTGGATGCAGATGATACCGGAAGCCAGAACTTTTTTGTTCACACAATGAAAGTCAATGGGGTCCAGTGTTGTTCTGCCTTTGAACAACAAAGTAATTTTTGGGTGAAATATTCCTTTAAGTCTTTTTGAGTTCTTAAAGAGTAACTTCTATGCAAGCAGACTTTCCTTAGGGTGAGTATATATGTTTTTGTTTCTCTCAAATACATGTTCTTTTTTCTTGTGCATGAATTCATATAGAATTTTTGACCTCTTTTTCTACATTTTGCCGTTTGTTAGATAAAAGTCAAGTAGAAGACAGTGCGGTAGTAAATGCCAGAGTCATTAGGCTGGACGTGGGGAGGTTGATGGCACTGATTGCTCTTGTTGTCCAAGGCAGAGAATGTTCTTTGCTGCCCTTCGGGAAGAATTCAGATTACACTACTGGAGGAGAACCTAGATGTGACCTGGTACGTACTAATGAAGGTTTGAAGAGAGTATGTTTGTGTGGTATTAAGGCTACACTCACCCAGAATGTGTGTGTGGAGCACTCTCTGTGTGCTTAGAGTCGTCCTGTTCACCATCTTCTCCAGAGACCTTGTGTCCCACATTTCTGCCTTCACAAACACTGCACCTTGGTCCACACAGAAGCACCAAAGATTGGCTCTTGAAAACTCGCAATTTCCTGCCCTCCACCACGTCTCGTTCTCTTTCGGGATTTGTCTTTTCTTTCAGCCTTTGACTTGCTGATGGTCGCTTAGCAACATGGACAACAAAACAACAGACTGTGCTGCTTAGCATTCAAGAATGATTTGATCCAAGAGATTTGAGACAAGATGCCTGCCAGCGTGTGTGTGTGTATGTGTATGTGTGTGTGTTTGATTGTGTGGAAGTGTTTTATGAGCAGCCTCCCACTGCGCTAGTCATTTGAGTTGTTTTGCTTCAGGGTTCATGCTCATTTGTGGGTCACATTTTGCGCAATATAAAGAGCCCGAAATGGAATATAATGCCCGAAATGGAAGCGCACAGATAAGACAGCCAAAACATATGAAAAGACGTAGCAGGAATATTCTGAAACAAATCAAATGAAAAATTAATCCAAAAGCTAAAATGGCATTAAAAGAAACATTATTTTTAATAATTATAAATTAAGACAATAAAAGACAATTAAACAATCGACTTTCACATTCTCTACCGACAACAGAACACTTGCTTGCTATCCCCAAATCAAATGCCCACTGGAGTGCCACAGGGCTCGCTACCAAGACCACTTTCATTCTCTCTTCACATCAATAAGCAACCAGGTATCCTCATGAATCACTGCATATCTGGTAAGTATTAATGCTTGGATGAATGCCCATCATGTGAAGCAGAATTTATCAAAACAAGCTGTTCATCCCTGTGAGGAACAAGCTTTGCCAAGACCTGATCATTCTCGACTCTCTTCACCCACACAGAAAGCAAAGAACCTTATCACACTCAACAACTGCCTGTCATTTGCACCCACGTACAAGTCAAGTCACATTTATGCTTTATACAAAGCAAAGCAGCTTCACAGCGAAATAACAATACATCTTCTTTAAATACAACAGAAATTCTGCAGTAAAGCAGCTCTTTAAAAAGACAAGTGTCATTATTGAGTGCAAGTCAGTTCAGTGTTGAATCGGTTCAGTTCTAAACTGTCAATGTTGCGAAAGCCATCCATTATGAAACAAACTCGATTCAGCTGTAAAGAATTTATCAATGGCCATAACAAAAACATCAGATTTGTTCAGAAGAACATCCACAAAGTCAAAATCCAATAAACAACAAAGTGCCTGCCCTACATATTTTTCTCTTTCAATAATGTCTTTGCAATCAGATTGCACATAACAACACAGAATTCTTTTAGAGCTATTTCCACTTCAACATGACTTGAATTAACAACTTTTTTTAATCTTCTAATTTTTTAATAACAATTAAAAAATATAGATGAAACAATATGACCACAGCAGCTCCAGTGGCTGATTTTTGTAGTCGAGAGTCAAACAGGCCCATCGAGTTTCATTCAGAACTGCCTCTGTTAACCTTGCCTACTTGCTCATGGCAGCCATTTTTTTTAATACACAGATGTCCTTATAGACACTTGTGGCACTTTGGATCACCACCATGCACAGCCATTTTTATGTTGATAGGTCAAATGGTTGCGTAGTTATAGCCATTTTTATGTTCTCTTTTCCTCTTACAGCGCCACCAAGTTGCCGATTTTTGAGCTCTTACATAAGTGTTCTGAGTTTGGCGAAGATATCTCATTCCGTTTAAGAGTTATAGGCATTTTACTAAAAGTGGCCCTGCCCCTTTCAAATGTTTTAGTGCCCCATTGTGACAGAGAGTCAAAAGTTGAACTTTTTTTTATAATTATTGATATTCACTCTACAAAGAATCTTCTTGCACTGTTTTTGGTTCCGATCGTGTGAAAAACCTAGGACTAGTTCGCAAAAGTAGGCTTTTCAAAAAATCCAAAATACCTGAAAACTTCGCAGCTCATGATTGAATCTGAATGTGAGCCAAGGATTCCAAGGACACAAGACTGATGGTTTAGATGTTATGAGTGATTTCATACTTTTGTTCGCTGTAGCGCCCCAGTCTGGCTGACTGGGGTGAGCTTTGGTGATGTTGTTGGCGGTGTAAGTACCTCCCTCCAAGTTTCAAGTCTCTACGACTTACGGTTTGGTCTGCACAGTTTTACATAGAGATTGGTGATCTTTGGCCATTCAAACAACTTAAAAAAAAAAAAAAACTTCATTGTTAAGTTTCTTTACATTTTTAAGAACGCTCTCACATTTTTTAATAAGACTTCTGTGAACCAGGCCTATGATTGCTTTGAAAAACTGCACAGTATCATTAATGTACACAGCACAAATAGAGGAAGCGACACACCTAAGCATGAGCAATAGTAGTGATTAATGTTGCTTTTGCAAACACCATTAATTATAGAAACACAATGACATTTATGATGTAAACATGTTTATTAATCTTTTCAGCCAGTGATCTACCTGTTGCAAATGGTTCCTCCGAGCAGAAGAAACCACAAGCAGACCTGAATGATGTGGCTTACAATCAAGAAAAACTGTACAAAAAAGGGTTGTATTATGCATTTGTACAAACAACTGAAGCTTTCAGCAGTGAATGCAATATGATATTCAACACTCTGACTAGAGCATGTTTGGCAAGCCTGAAACATTCAAACCCACTGCTTTAAAGAGTAAATTACAGGCACAAAACACACACACACACACACACACAAGGTAAAGCTGTAAAAAGTGTACATTTGTAAAAACGCACACCATTGTGTCAAGATGACAGCTAACATTAGAATATGCAAAGGCTCTCTCTCTCAGACACACACACAAACAAACATAAACACAGGTTATTATAAAAGGGAATGTGCAGCCTCAGCTAAAGCAACGAGGCCCATTGAAAGACAGGAAACCAACCACGTTCACACACAATAAAGCAGATTACTGGCTTACAAAAATATATTCACAGCTGCCCACTGTAGCTCTATGGCACATTTAACATAAGATAAACCGTCTCAGTCCATCACACATAGCCTTCTCATAGTCAAAATCATCACGTACAGGGATTAAACCTGCTCCTGAAATAACTGTTCTGCGTTCACTGACAGTCCTTAAAGTAAGTCCCAGACAAGGCTCAACGTGTTTCCTGAAAACCGGCTTTACATGGTGAAAGGAAAACAAACCCAATGCAAATCGGAAAAAAGGCTGCACTGCTACATCGGAAACCTGAGAGGCATCACGCTCCAGCAACGACAGGGCATCCTGAAAGCGTTGCTGGTAAACAGCGTAAACATCAATTTAGAGATCCGTCCAAACACAATGAAATCTATGAATGAATTATTCATATTTCAGATCAGTGTTGCAGGTGATCTGAATCATAATTTGCTGTCAGAACCAGTTTATATTCAATGGATTATGGAGGATTTCAGTCTTGACTTTTAGACATCCATTCACTGATTGAGGTTTACAAACCCAGCGACATGCCCCTCTCCAAAAAAAGACTGGAGGATTTTAAAAAGAGACTATTCTACAATTAAAATCGATGCAGAATTACAATCTTATTACTTTTCGCCTAAACAATCAGTTTTATAGGTTTGGCAGTAGATGACAGGTTGTCAGGAATGTAGTTTTACAATCAAAAGTTCTAGCCCTCAATAGCTGTTGGCTCCTCCTCCTGCGTCCTCTCATTGGTTGAGCCCACTGGGCCAGCCCACCACAGCACCAGAGCGTTGTCCTGTCGAACGCCATTTGATGACATCACATTCCCCTCGTCTGAATCAGATTCAGAGTCCTCGCTGTTAGACGGGCAACAGAACTTACGCTGACCGCTGGACGAAGCCACCAACGGCATGAAAGGGTGCACACTGTAGAAATGATAGAGTAGCAAGTAAAAATTAGCAATATTTACTCATTTGCATTTATTTATTTAGCAGATGGTTACATTTCAGTTGTGTTACAGATGTGATGCTGTCACCTGCAAGCTCTGGCAAATATGCTATGGGGTGTGCACACCAAAAGCTAATTTAATTGTTTGTGAATTTGTGAATTTTAATTGTTTGCGAATATGTACCAGGCGATGCGAATGACGCGAATATGCCAGTTGATTTAATTACAAAAACTGCAAAGTTGTCACCTCATTGCTAAGAAACAGAATGTAGCTTTTAGTAGCAAAGCTGTTGTATTTATGAAATTCATGGAGCCGGAGCTGAACCAGCTCCTAATTGTGCAATTTCTTACAATTTTCCATCTCCACAAAAGTTGACGCATACAGCACAACGGCATTAAAACGTTGTCTTTATTGCTAAACGTGTTGCCCTCGCATTGGGATTGGGAGATCTGAGGGGAATCTGATATGTGTGTTTAGACATAGGTCGGATGTCCAGATATCAGATACGGTGCCTTGGGAAAGTATTCATACCCCTTCATTTTTTTTTTTCACATTTTGTTATGATGCTGCCTTATGTTAAACTGCTTTAAATTACTTTTTTCCCCACATCAGTCTACACTCCATACACCATAATGACAAAACAAAAACAGAACTTTGTAAATTTATTAAAAATAAAAAACTTAAATAAGTCCACTGCATAAATATTCATATCCTTAACTCAGTACTTAGCTAACCACCTTTACAGCCTCATTTCGTTTTGGTATGATGCTGGAAGCTTAGCACATCTGCATTTGGCAATTATCTGTTATTCTTCGCCTCACCTCTTAAGCTCTGTCAGGTTGGATGGGGGCAGATGCACATTTTCAGGTTTTTCCAGAAATGTTTGATTGGGTTTAAGCCCAGGCTCTGGCTGGGACACTCAAGGACATCCACAGCTGTATATAAGCCACTTTTGCTATGTGTTTAGGATAATTTTCCTGTTAGAAGGTGAACCTTCTGCCCAGTCTGAGGTTCTGAATGCTCTAGACTGGGTTTTCATTAAGGCCATCTCAAAATTTTGGTGCATTGAGCTTTTCTTCTATTCTGACGAATCCTTCAGTCCCTGCCACTGAAAAAAAATGCACAGTATGAGACTGCTACCAGCACACTTTACTGTTGGGATAGTACTCTCCAGGTAATAATCAGTGCCTGGTTTCCTTCAAACATGATGCTTGGAAATGAGGTTCATCAGACCAGAGAATCTTGTTTCTCACAGTTTGAGTTTCCTTTAGGCATTTTTTTTTTTTCAAATTCCATGTGTGTTTTCATACTGAGGAGAGGATTGAGTCTTGCCACAACGCTATAAAGCCCTGAATGGTGGAGTGTTGCAGTGATGTTTGTCTGTAGATTTCTCCTAACTCCACATATGATCATGGAGCTCAACTAGAGCGACCATCAGGTTCTTGGTCACCAGTCTAACCAAGGCCCTTTTCCATCAGTTGCTCAGTTCAGCCAGGAGGCCAGCTCTAGGAAGAGTCCTACTTATTTCAAACGTCTTCAATTAAGGGTAACAGACACTACATGCTTCTGTGAACCTTCAATGCAGCAGAATTTTTTCTGAACTCTTCCCCAGATGTGTGGCTTGATGCAATCCTGTCTCTGAGCCCTCCAGGCAGTTTATTTTGGCCTCTCTAATATGCATTTTCAGCTGTTAGACCTTTTATTAAGATGTGTGTGCCTTTCCAAATCATACCATTCAATTGAATTTGTCACAGGTTAACTTGATAAACACTCAGAGTGTAGTAACATCTACAAGCAATATGAATGCTCCTGAGCTAAATTTCAACTGTCCCAGATAAGGGTTTGAATACTTATGCAATGGAATCATTTAAGTTTTTTATTTTTTAATAAATTTGCAAAGATGTTAAAAACCTGTATTTTGCTTCGCCATTATGGTGTATGGAGTGTAGATTGATGTGGGGTATGAATACTTTCACAAGGCACTGTATGTATCCAATTAAGATCCACATTAAAATGGCCCAGGAAGTGGCCCAGATCGGATCCAAAAAAATGGCTCTCCTGCTGATTTTTGTTTTTACATGTGAGCAACAAATTCCAATCTGTGTCAGATGTGAGCAAAAAATCAGATTTTTTTTTGTGCCAGTGTAAATACAGCCTAAGACTTCTTTCAAATACCTTACTTATTTCAAATAGAACATTACTGAGACCCATTCTTTTCAACGGTAGCTCGTAAATACCACATAAATTGCTAATATGCTTTTTAAGTTCTTAGGAAATAGTACAAATGATAATTCCCCTTTTTTCATTAATATATTTTAAAAGAGACAAAAGGCTGGGTAGGGGACAAACCCAAAATAGATCAATTCTGCTGCAAACTTAACCTTTTAACACTCCTAAAATTAGGAAAATGAATTACAGCGCTATAACAAAAGGTACAATAATTATGCATAAAATCTATGATTTTTAAAGAGTTCAGCAACTTTACATTTCACTTTTTTAGTTTTTAATTCCATAAATTTTCTAATTGTTATTTAAATGATGCTACTTATACCTGATGCCATTAGAACAATCAGTGTGCGCCTGAAATTGTAGCAGTGGCTGTAGTGGCTCCTCGTTCCCATCAGGTGACGCTGTGAGGGTATCCCACACTGACACCACACCATCTGTGTCCCCACTCAGTAGATATCGGCCAGATCTATTTCAGACACAAATATCAACATAAGCAAAACATAAATGGGTATAAATACTATGCTGTCATTTTTAGTAAAACTGTATATCTTTATCTTACGGGTCCAGGTCAAAGTAGATACGCTGGTTTGTATTGACGTTCCTGCGCATGGAGAACAGAACTTGTCCCGGATCTCTGAGGTCCCAGCACAGGATCTCTGAATCCTGAAAGCACATAACATTAACTGGAGAATTCAAAACATGAAGGGAAACAACAGTTTCTGTTATTGGTGAATGTACAGTGCCTTGTCTTTTTTTCATATTTTGTTACACTGAGGCCTTATGTTAAACTGCTTTAATTGACTTTTTTCTACGTCAATCTCCACTCCATACACCATAATGTCGAAGCAAAAAACAGGTTTTTAACATCTTTGCAATTGTATTAAAAATAAAAAAAAGTACCTGATTTCATTGCATTTCATTGGAAAATTCAACTGAATGGGTATGATTTGGAGTAGCACACACCTCTCAATTAAAGGTCTAACAGTTGAAAATGCAAGGTCAAAAGAACTGCCTGTAGAGTTCAGAAACAGGATTTTTTTCAGAGTTCAGAAAAGACTCTGCTGCACTGAAGGTTCACAGAAGCATGTAGTCTCCATTAACCTTAATGAAATAAGTTTGAAACAACCAGGACTCTTCACAGAGCTGGCCTCTTGGCCAAAACTGAGCAATTGAGGGAGAACAGCCTTGGTTAGAGTGGTGACCAAGAAGCTGATGGTCACTCTAGTTGAGCTCCATGATCATATATGCAGATGGGAGAATCCTACAGAAGGATAAACATCACTGCAACTCTCCACCGATCTGGGTTTTATGGCAGTGTGGCAAACTTAATCCTCTCCCCAAAGACAACACATGAAAAACCACTTGGAATTTGCAAAAAAGCACCTAAAGGACCCTCAGACTGTGAGAAACAAGATTCTGTGGTCTGATGAACATCTATTCTAAGCATCATGTTTGAAGGAAACCAGTTACTGCTCATCACCTGCAGAGTACCATCCCAAAAGTAAAGTGCAGAAAAGTTTAATGCACCAAAATATTGAGATAGCCTTAATAAAAACCCAGTCCATAGCTTTCAAAACTTCAGACTGGTCAGAAGGTTTACCTTTCAACAGGACAATGAACACAGCAAGAGTTGCTTATAGACAACTCTGTGAATGTCCTTGAGTGGCCCAGCCAGAGCCTGGCCTTGAACCCAATCAAACATTTCTGGAGAAAAATGAAACATGCATCTGTCCCCATCCAAGTTGAGAGAGCTTGAGAGGTGAAGAAGTGAGGAGAATAATAACAGATAATTGCCAATGCTGATGTGCAAAGATTATTACATCATACTTAACATGACTTGAGGCTGTAAAGGTGCTTCAACTAAGTAATGAGTTAAGGGTATCAATACTTATGCAAAGTACTAATATTAGGTTTTTTAATACATTTACAAAGTTGTGACAATTCTGTTTTTGCTTTGCCATTATGGTGGATAGAGTGTGGATTGATGTGAAAAAAAGCAATTTATAGCAGTTTATCATATGGCAGCAACAAAACATGAAAAAATGAAGGGGTATGAATACTTTCGCAAGGCACTGTATGTCATATTGAATTTGGGAAAATAAACCTGTGAGGTACAGAAGTACTGCACATATGAGCTCACTGACCTTGCGGCCGCCCGTGTACAGGTGATAGCCGTTGGGCGAGAACAGCAGATGTGTAAGGCCTCCATGGTGTCGAGTGGGCAGCAGAGCCAGCAGAGAACCGTCCTCACAAGAGTAGAGGCCGGACGAACGACAGTACGACCCACAGGCGTACATGGACTGGCACGAACTGAAGGCAATGCAGGAGATAATGCCAGTCTGACCCTGCTTTTTGACTTAGAAGAAGAATGAGGAGGTATGAAAAGAGTGGGAAGATAAACAGGAACAAAAGTTCATTGTAATTAGTTTGGTTTCATATTAGAAATCCATTAAGAATCATTGAATGAGAAACTACAGAGCGAAGTGTGGCAAGCATGTCCAGACAAGGAAGAAGCTGACTTTACTTAGTCAATTAACAATGCAAATTTCCACATTAATATAGACTTTGACTAATGTTTTGACTAAGTAGGATTTTAATGTTGTTGAAAGAAGTCTCTTATGGTCACCAAGCCTGCATTCATTTGATAAAAATACAGTAAAATTATAATTTAAAAAAAGAACTGTTTTCTATTTGAATTTATTTCAAAATGTAATTTATTCCTGTGATGGCAAAGCGGAATTTTCAGCATCATTACTCCAGTCTTCAGTGTCACATGATCCTTCACAAATCAGCCTAATAAAATTTGGCGCTCAAGATTATTAATGATGAAAAAAGTTGTGCTCCTTAATATTTTATCCTTAATGGGATTCTTTGATGAATAGAAGGTTCAAAAGAACTGCATTTATTACAAACAGAAATCATTTATAACATTATAAATGACTTTACTGTCACTTTTGATCAATTAAAGGCATTCTTATTGAATAAAAGTATCAATTTCTTATAAAAACAATTAATCCCTTTTGACAGGTAATGTAATATAATGTATATATATCAGATGTTTTATGAGAACTTGGTATGTGGATTTTTTTTGAAAATGTCTTTTCATTTGCATTAAATGAGATGAAGCACCTTACATTTTTTATAGAATACAATGCAATATAATATATAGCATCTTTCAACCCTTCACCAGTCTGAACAAAGATCTTTTGTGTCACATCCAGACCAATAATTACAATAGCAGTGTTGAAACGCCATAAATGAGTCAGTCACTACAAACACGCTACGATAATTATATCCACAGCCACTGTCTAGATCAGAGCCGTGCATGCCATGTTAGCTTAATCAAGCCAAATATGTGTTTCCCTCCATGAATGTGTTTGGAACGAATCCACCCAAACAAACAAAAAGAAATGAAATAGGATTACAGGCATTCCACACCCATGCCAGACAGCCAGCCGTCTTAATGACCCCGATTAAGAAGCGTTTGAAGAGTCAGAGTGATTGATGTAGTGGTTATTCCTCTACAAGAGGGACCCTCACCCATGGTGGGCCTCTGCTCGCAGTCTCTCCCAGGACGCTCGGTGTGGAAGACCCTGACGATTTTGTCAAAGCCGCAGTAGAGCTGAGAGCCGTCAGGAGAGAAACACAGCGAATGGGCTGCTGTCAGCTCATCCAGGTGGTTGTAGGGTCGAAAAGATGCTCGGAGGTCGCCGTAAAACGCGTCCCATATGTGGACCGGATTGTCCCGGCTACTGCTGGCTATGCTGAAAAGGAAAGAGAAGAATTAGAAAAACTGGTATAATTTGCAAAATCTTAAAACTCTTTCCCCCCCCCCAACAAAATCTATTGTTTTGGGAAAAACAAGAGATTGCAAAATCAGACTTGACAGACAGACAGACTGGCTTTCTTCCAAATTCGCAAGACAAAAGAACCATTCACAAAAGATAATCTAACAAATGAAGAGCTAAACAATTCGAAGTGAAAGACGTCTACTGCTAGATAAAAGAACGAGGTATACGAGTATGTGGCATTTAAAAGTTTGGAAAGTCCCTATACAAAAGGTTTTAGTATATCAGCAAAAATCTTTTATTATTTTATGATGACTTAGCATTGATAAAGAAGAATACAAACTAATAAAACAGTTTTTTACCTAAATTAAAGATTTCTGAATATCTGAGCCGTTTATAAAGCATCTCTGTGCTTTGGGATGGAACAAAACAGCAAGTTCTAATGAATACCTGAGACCATGCAAGGTTTAAAGGGTTAGTTCACCCAAAAATGAAAATTAGCCCATTATTTACTCACCTCCAGGCATCCTAGATGTATATGACTTTGTTCTTTCAGACAAATCCAATCAGAGTTATTCTAAAAATTATCCAGGCATTTCTAAGCTGGTGCAAACTTGATTAAAGTGATTATTACGTTTTAAATATAGATTTTTTTTTCTTACAAAGAAGTCATATACACCTAGGATGCCTGGAGGGTGAGTAAATAATAGGCTAATTTTCATTTTTGGGTGAACTAACCCTTTAAATACTTTAATAATTGATTTGACAGTACAATTAATAAATTATCATTATATAGTTTTTTCAAATTCAATCAAAACACTTGGAAAATGCGATTAAATGTTTTACTCACACTATTAAAGAGATAATTCATCCAAAAATGAAAATTCTGTCATTAATTACTCATCCTTGTGTCGTTCCAAACCCGTAAGACCTTTGTTCATCTTCAGAACACAAACTAAGATTTTTTGATGAAATCCAAGAGCAGTTTGACCCCGCCAAGACAGAAACACAACTATCACTTTCAAGGCCTGGAAAAGTAGCAAGGACATCAATAAAATAGTCCATGTGACATTAGTGGTTCAACCTTAATTTTATGAAGCTATGAGAATAAAAACTAACTAATTCAACAATTAGGGTTCTATGGCTCCTGTGTCAGACTGACACAGGAAATAAACTGTTGAATGAAGTCACTATTTTTGTTTTCTTCTCACACAAAAAGTATTCTTGTGACTTCATAAAATTAAGGTTGAACCACTGATGTCACATGGACTATTTTAACAATATCTATCCCTTTAAGACTGTGAGCAAAAATTAAAAAATTCAGTGTTTTGACTGAATTTGGCGATAAAACATCCTGATAATTTATCAAAATGTATAAAAATATATATATGCATATAAATAATAATAACATATGCATGTGTCATGGTAATTACTAGGGGTAACGCATTACAAGTAACATGTTACATAATTAGATTACTTTTTACAAGTAACTAGTAAAGTAACTGTAAAATGTACAAAGAAATATCTGAGTTACTTTTTCAAATAAGTAACGCCAGTTACTTTTTTTCCCCATTTATTGATTGAAAGCTCTCCTGATGTTAATTTCAATGTGAACATGCATTAATTCATCTCACTCACAAAAAACAGATTCAGTGTCCCTCAAAATAAATAAAAACAGTGCAATGCACCTCAGAATAAGATGCAAACCTGCAATAACGAAATGTTTAATAATACAAATGTCCTTTATGTATTCAATCCCCAGTGTTTTTGTAACCAAGGATCTAATTCAACCATACTAATAAGCAAAAATGACTAAAGATAAACTAACATTTGTTGAACTTTCTTCTTCTGCGTTCTACTGTACAGAGGTGAATTTACTTTTCCTTCAGCCTGAGGCTTTTGGTGTGTAAGGCGTTTACATTTGCCAAAAATAAAGTATTTTTTTGTTTTCTTTGCACACAATAAGTATTCTCGTAGCTTAATCAAATTAAGGTCGACTGATGTCCCATTAATTATTTTAACAATGTCTTTACTAACTTTCTGGGCCTTGAATGTGGTAGTTTTGCAGCCCTATTTCTGACCCTGCGTGGACAGCAATGTTAGAAATAGGGCTGCAAAACGATTAGTCGTGATTAATCAATTCAAAATAAAAGTTTATGTTTACATCCTATGTGCATACTGTGTATATTTATTATGTATATATAAATAGACATGCATAATAAAAAAAAACATTGTATATATTGTGTGTATTTGTATGTAAACATATAATATAAATTATATATAAATATAAATATTTTACATATAAAACTAACATATTTTTCCTCTATACATGTGCGTGTATTTATATTACCATAATAAATATTCACAGTACACACACATATAAGACGTAAACAAACTTCTATTTGAATCGATTAAATCGTGACTAATCGTTTTGCAGCCCTTTTCAAAAAGCTCTCGGATTTCATCAAAAATATCTTAATTTGTGTTCTAGATGATTGAAGGTCTTACGGGTTTGAAACGACATGAGGGTGAGACAACAGACCTTCTATATCTAAATTTTGCTAATGTGACCACACATTTAAGGTGAAATAAGTCCATTCATATTTCCAATCGTAGGGACTCCTATTGAAATGACTGCACAGCAGTAAATGTCACCACACCTTTAGGTACTTTATTAGGCGTAAAGTAAGCCATCATATACTGCCACTGCATTGAGTCTACCCAACCGAATATTTATTAAATCATCTCCTCGTGTTTCACAGAATAAAGTCACATGGGTCGGAATGACACAAGGGCGAGTAAATGATGTCAGAACTTCTATTTTTGGGTGAAACATTCGCTTAAGTTCGGATCTGACGTTGTGTCTCAACAGGAGGGCAACATAGTTTAAAGTGTATAATGAGAAAATGCGCCAAATGACTTGAGTCGAGACTGAGGAAGTAAATGACCTGAATACTAAGCACCTCCCCTGGAGGGAACAGCCAATCATAAGTCAGAGATAATGATCAACCCCTGTGGACATTCAAGCTGCTCTTCAACCAGTGGCGGCAGTCAGAACATTACACTACGAATGCCTGGAAGAGCTTTGCTCGAAAACTGCTGCTTTTTACAATCCGTCAGAAATACCTGTAAACAATATCGCTACAACCAGACAGAAGATGACAAATTGTTACTGAGCACGTCTCATCTGACTTCTTTAACCTCATCCTCTTCATCTTTATGAAGTTTACAGTTTCGTCCTTGACCCACGACTTGTCGTTCCTTCATTTTCTTTGTCATTTTCGGTCGCTGCAGGGCGGATTCTGTAATCCCAAACAACGTTTGATCAGAACTGACGCTGTGTGTGGGTGAAACAGCACATGCCAGAGTTAACGAGCCCTTGTTAGTAACCTGCCGCAGCTCTCCGTGACGACTGGCATTGATTTGGACTGATTTCTGTTCCATTGCCTTTTGTCCCACAAAAAACATAACCATCAAAGAGAACATCATTAAACGGGAACTGAAGCGACAGAGAACTGGAGAGGAAGAATAAGAGACCACTTACTGCCTCCCTAAACAATTCCAGCACTACTTTCAGTAACACTAACACACACACAGAGTTATAAATATATATAGAGTGAGAGAGCTGGGAAAATAACACGTCAATTATTGTGAAATGATCAACACAGCATCCATTTTCACTTCTTTAAGTAGCTATGCTAATGCCTTTTTCCAACAACATTTCACTACAGTAACAGTATCTGATTACACTTTTTGTGTTAATTGTGAAAATGAATACGCAAAATAAATGAATGCGGAAAAAAATAACCGACAGCTCAAACAGAGAGCAGTAGCATTTATTACAACGGCTTTATGCGAATATTGTTTCAAGTACCCTTAAAAAAATGTTATGTTCTGCAAATGTTAAATGATAAATAAAACATCTGATAATTTGCAGTTTAAGCCTAATTTTCAATTACAGTTAAATGGCTATAATTATTCAGTTAATTTAATGTACTAACTATAAATAAATACTAACTATACATACAGCTGAGGTCAAAAGTTTACATACACCTCGCACAATCTGCAAAATGTTATTTTACGGAAATAAGAGGGATCATACAAAAAAATCCTTCAGGTCCCACAAATTCTTTGTTTTTTCAGCATTTGTGTATTTGAACCCTTTCCAACTCTTGACTGTATAATAATATGCATACTATGCTACTATTACAGAAGGTTCAAAAGCTCACTGATGCTCCAGCAGGAAAAACAATGCATTAAGAGCTGGTACATCTTATTTTGCCTAAATATCATATTTTGATCATTTAGTACTGCCCTTCAGAAGCTACAGAAGATGCTTACATGTTTCTCAGAAGACATAAGATAAATTTACCCTGATTTTCACATTCAAAAATTTTTCACCCCCCAGCTCTTAATGCACTGACCGTTT
This sequence comes from Garra rufa, assembly GCF_049309525.1. Taxonomy (NCBI): domain Eukaryota; kingdom Metazoa; phylum Chordata; class Actinopteri; order Cypriniformes; family Cyprinidae; genus Garra; species Garra rufa. Next base: position 50,820,856 of record NC_133363.1, read on the forward strand.
GGACCTTCTGTAATACTTACATATGAGTCCTTCAGTTGCCTTCAGTGTGAAAAGATGGATCTCAAAATCATATAGTCATTGATGGAAATGATTCAAATAGACAAAAATGCTGAAAAACCAAAGAATTTGTGGGACCTGAAGGATTTTTTTGAAGAACAGCATGCAGTTTAACAAACAAGGCACTCATGAACAACAATCACTAAAAAAAAAAAAAAAAAATCATCATCATCATTTAGGTAACAACACAGTATGTAGAAACAAGTGTATGCAAACATTTGAACAGGGTCATTTTTGTAAATTTTATAACTTATATTTTCTCTTGTGGACTATATGTAAATGTCCTTTATGTGAAATATCTTATTCAGGTCAGTGCTAAAAAAACATGCATTTTGTATGATCCCTCTTATTTTAGTAAAAAATTTACATTTTGCAGATTCCGCAAGGTGTATGTAAACTTTTGACTTCAACTGTATATATCCACACGACACACACATATACATTTTCTGTACTAAAGGGATGTTGTTAGGCATGGTGCAAAGATCAGTCATATTTTCGGAGCCAGAACTAACAGTTTTATAAATGGATGCAATCAAAACCACTCAGTCGCTCCAGAGGGTTTCGCAGGAGGTACAGGAAATGTGAGCAGCCTCAATAAATATAAGCCCTGAAATTTACATTCTGGGCTGAATCCAACAATCTCTGCCAGAGGAGGAGACAAGGCTCATCAGCACTGATCATAACAGAAGGGAAACACAGCAATGCTGATCCAGAACAATAGCAGCTTAATTAAACAAAACACAATCTCTTTAAAGACATGCCATGTCTCTGGAAAGAATTAACTGGGCCACTTTGTAAACCAGGCAATGGAGATTGTAAAAAATGTGAGTGTGGACATAAGTGGTGTTAATCAGTGATTGACCATTTGATTCAAATGGTTGATTAAGAATGTTAATCTTTGGGTGAGCTATTCCTTTAAAACATTTGTCTAACCTTTCCCAAAAGCCATGAACATCACATTACATTAGTCTTCACTGAGTATCTTTGTGGTTTTGTAAAGTGAAAAGCACCAGAAATATTGGGAAAGGCTTCCTCTGATCCTCCTCTATATCAGGGATCACAAACATTGGCATGTGGAGGCTGTTTTATTTCGTTATGAGCTCAATGAGAAGCCAAACACAAATATTCTCTGCAGCACAAACAGGATAAAGCATTCGCACGTTGCATATCAATTTGAGCAATGCTACAGAGGTCCGACTTTGTCAGCAGCGCTGCTGAACAGATAACAGCCTGCAGTTCGTTCTGCTTTTTTTCATCCCTGCTAGCTTTCAAAACAACTATTGAGATAAATACAAAATGACCACTATTAATGAAGGGTTCAAACCACCCAGTAAACACACTCCTTAACATTCCTCACACAAACCACAATGACAGTGATTCTCAAAACAGCATAATTAAGAGGAAAAGGCCTGTTCTTAACACTCTTAACCCAAAAGCAACAGACATTATAAAAACTAATATTTTGTAAATAAATACACCGCAGTTCAAACGTTTGGGGTCAGTACGTTTTTTTTTTAAATAGATTAAAAGTTGTATTTAGCTAAATGCACTAAACTGATCAAGAGCTGATCTCCTTTATATATTTTATACTGTCACAAATTTTTTATTTAATAAAATTCTTTATATTCATCATAGAATAATATTCATTCATTCATAAAACTTTCTATTCATCAAAGAATCATGAAAAAAATATATCACAGTTTTTACAAAATTATATTATATTAGCATTTTAAGTTGATTTCTGAAGGATTCTTTTTTTCTCAGAATTGCGTTATTAAAAAAACCAAAAAGAACTGTGTGATATAAACTTGCAAATGCAAGTAATAAAGTCAGAATTGCATGATATAAACTCGCAATTGCAAGTTAAAATCACGCAATTCTGAGAAAAAAAGTCTGAATTGTGACTTTATATTTCACAATTCTGACATTTTTTTCCTCAGAATTGCATGATAAAATTAAAAAAGATGAAAAAAAACTTGCAAATGACTTTTTCTCGCAAATGAAAGTTTGTATCTTGCATTATGACTTTTTCAGAATTGCGACTTTATTTCTCAGTTTATCACACGCAATTCTGACTTTATAACTTGCAATTTTGAGTTTATATCACACAATTCTGATTTTATAACTTGTAATTGGCTGTATATATCTCAAATTCTAACAGAATTGAATTTAATGTAACAATACAAAACGGTTTGTTTGTGGCTTAACACCATGTCAGTTTCTGTGGCTATTTTAATTGTGAGAATAGCTAAAAATACAAGAAAGCATTAAAAAAAAATTTTTAAAGATGCATATTTAGTAAAAACCTAATTGAATGAAATTATTTGCTCTGGGGGTTAAAAACTATACAATCCAATCCAATTATTATATACATACACTGCCGTTCAAAAGATTGGGATCAGTAAGATTTTTTATGTTTTTTAAAGAAGTATTTTCTGCACATCAAGGCTGTGTTTATTTGATTAAAAATACAGAAAAAAAACTGTAATATTGTGAAATATTATTACAATTTAAAATAGTGGTTTTCTATTTTAATATACTTTAAAATAGAATTTATTTCTGTGATGCAATGCTGAATTTTTTGAATTATTACTTGAGTCTTCAGTTTTAAATGAACAATCAACATTAATAAAATTTGGTTCTTTATAACTTTCTATTCTTCAAAGAATCTTGAAAAATATATCAGTTTCCACAAAATAATATTATATTAGCATTTTAAGTTGATTTCTGAAAAAAAAGTCGCCACTGAAAAAAAAAATTGAGACTTTTTAATCTCACAACCCTGACTTTTTTATAGGAAATGCGTGATATAAACTCACAATTGTTATAAAGTCAGAATAGCAAGATACAAGCTCACAATTCTGATTTTTTCAGAATTGCACGATAAAAATAAAAAGATTAAAAAAAACTTGCAAATGTGACTCTCGTAAATGCAAATTTATTTCACAATTCTGACTTTTCTCGCAATTCTCACTTTTTTCAGAACTGCACCTTATTTTCTCAGAATTTTTGATTATATCTCACAATTCTGACTTTATAATTTAAAAAGGTCAGAATTGCAAGAATTATCTCAGATAATTTATTATCAATTACCTCTTTTTTATTCAGTGGCGGAAACGGAAAATTAAATTTTAGAATATATTAAGAAGTTATACATAATATATATAATAAAAACATTAAAATGTTATTTTAAATTGTAATAATATTACACAATATTGCAGTATTTACTGTATTTCTGATCAGATAAATGATTGGGTAAATACAGCCTGGTTTTTTCTTTTAAATAGGCATTTTTATCATAAGCTCCTATGTTTAGGTTCAGTAATTTCACTATAATGGCAATAAATGTTATTAGTCAGTTATTAAAATACTATATTTTCAAAAATGTACAATGTTATTTTCATAGAAGCCTGATAAAAATGCTCAGAAAAAAAACTGCTGTAGATACTTTTGACTGTTGATTTAGGATACCTTGAAATAGGACAGAGAGAAAAACTCACAAGCATGTGTCGGGGTCCATAGAAGTCATCTTAGGGAACCAGCAGTAATCATAGATGGTGTCTCCTTCTGCCATTTTCAGCACTGGACTCTGATTGCACACAAACAGAAGCAACAGCATTTTGGGCTCATATCCTGCATACAGCAAATTAGACTGTTTATATATTTATAGGTATCATCTTATCAAGGGTTTGGATGTAAAGTAAAAAAAAAATAGTGTTCCATTCACTCCAAGACTTTCAAAATGTAGATTCTGGTATTAAGTAGAATCGACATTTACATTATGACACAAGACGTGTATCATCTTGAACACTGGCCTAAAATCGGTTCTACATACAAAGAAAACTGATCTCCGCTTAGTATTTTCACTTGTACAGGTAAATACAATCAAGCCCGAAATTATTCATACCCCTGGCCAATTCTAACTTAGAGTTACTTTTATTCAACCAGCAAGTTTTTTTTGGACCGGAAATGACACAGGTTTCTCCCAAATGATAATAAGACGATGTACAAGAGGAATCATTGTGGAAAAATATTTCTCAGCTCTTATTTACATTTGAACAAAAAAGTGGCATGTCCAAAATTATTCATACCCTTTGCAAACTGTCACAGTCTATGGAAAAAATCCAAAGTTCTATACCATTCCAAATAGGCCAATCTGTTCTAAAGCATCCTAATTACCCTGATTCATTGGGAACAGCTGTTTTAATCAACTCAATAGGTGAAAAACAGAAGCTCTCTGCTGTTGGTTTGTGGACAGTCATGGCTAAGACAAGGGAGCTCACTGAGGACTTGCGGCTGCGCATTGTGGCTGCTCACAAGTCAGTAAAGGGCTATAAGACCATATCTAAATGTTTTGAAGTTCCAGTGGCTACAGTGCAAAGTATTATTAAAAAAATACAAGAAGTTCTGCACTGTGAAAAATTTCAGAGGACGTGGTCGGAAGCCAAAACTGACACCTGTGCTGGCTAGGAGGATAGTGTGAGAGGTAAAAAAAAAAAAAAAAAAAAAAAGAATCCAAGGATCACCACCAAGGCCATCCTGATGAATCTGGGCTCTGCTGGTGGCAACATCTCAAGGCAGACAGTCCAACGGACACTGCACACCGATGGGCTCCACGGACGCAGACCAAGGAGGACACCACTTCTCCAGATAAGGCACATAAAAGCCTGTTTGGCTTTTGCAAATGCTCATCTGGACAAAGAAGAAAACTTCTGGTCTTCTGTTTCATGGTCAGATGAAACAAAAATTGAATTGTTTGGCCACAATGATGTAGCCTTCATTTGGCATAAAAAAGAGAAGCCTTCAACCCTAAGAACACCATCCCCACTGTCAAACATGGTAGTGGAAACCTAATGTTTTGGGGGGGGTTTTCAGCCGGTGGACCAGGGAACCTAATCACAGTAAACGGCACCATGAAAAAGGAGCAATACATCAAAATTCTCAACAACAACATCAGGCAGTCTGCAGAGAAACTTGGCCTTGGGCACCAGTGGACATTTCAGCACGACAACAACCCAAAACACAGCAAAAGTGGTGAAGAAATGATTAGCAGACAAAACATTAACGTTTTGCAGTTGCCCAGCCAGAGTCCTGACTTAAATCCAATTGAGAATCTGTGGAGGGAGCTAAAGATCAGGGTGATGGCAAGGAGACCTTTAGCTCATCGCTAAAGATGAATGGGCAAAAATACCCGTGGACACATGCAAAGAGCTGGTCAGCAATTATAGGAAGTGTTTGATTGCTGTAATAGCCAATAAAGGCTTTTCTATTGATTATTGAGAAGGGTATGAATAATTTTGAACATGCCACTTTTTATTCAAATGTAAATAAAAGATGAGTAATCATTTTTTCCACAATCATGCCTCTTGTACATTGTCTTATTTTCTTCTGGGAGACGTCTGTGTCATTTCTAATTTAAAAAAAAAAAAACTTGCTGGTTGAATAAAAGTATTTTTAAGTCAGAATTTGCCAGGCATTGAATAATTTCAGGCTTGACTGTACATGATATGATATTCTGGAAGAGACTGACCATTTCAGAAAGCATGTCCCACTGGTTGCTGTACAGCTCAGGCGGGAGGTTATACACACGAAGAACATTATCAGCGCTGTTTGAGACAATGCAGGAACCATCCGGAGCCCTGAAGAGAGATGTCATAAAGAGAGACAGACTGTGTGTTAGCATCTCTGTGATACATTTTACACTGTACAGCCTTCACAAACAGGTTGCTTTGATCAGTGATCACCATTTGCAGCCTCTGAGGTAATTCTCAGTCATGTGGGTGTACTCGGCCCAGGAGCCCGTCAGCATCTGAGGGTTCTGGCTGAAGTCAAGGCATTGACTGTGAACACAGCAAAGACACAGCATTGAGCTGCCACACAATGACTAGCTGAAAATATTTCAGTCCTACTGCAACTGTGTCACAACGCATTTGTTCCCACCATGTTCTCTTTCACAACGGCTTTAGATGAGTGGTATACTTACTAGCGCTGCTCAGTAGAGTTGTCTTCTGAAATGTTCTTCTCAGGCTCATCTGCCCTGTCCTCCTCAGATGGTTCAAGTGTTTCTCGGTCCTCTGCTCCGTTTTGATGCCACTCAATGTCTCCTTCAACTTCCTCAGGTCTCACAGCCTGTCCTGTTTCATCAGTCTGATGACAGGCAACTGACAGAATCAAATGAACATGGACACTTAGTTGATAAGCAAAGTAAGATGTTAATTTGTGGTACCTTTTTTTCTCAGTGCAGAAGTAAGCCTAGGGATGAGACTTCTGGTTCATTGTCTGCTATAGAGAAATAACAGCATGCAGTAAACGGTAAACCTGTTTGCTCTACAAATCAGTATGTTCATAATTAAGATAATACATTAAAATAATATTGTAAGACACACCAATTTGCAATATCAAGCAGCAAAACAAACTGTTTTGTACAGCTAATAATAGCTGGACGTACATGAGTACCAGAAGCCAGACCCATATCTTTCATAGATATAAAAATAAAGTATGATGCATTATGTCTCTTTTGCAAACAATTACAAAAAATGGGAACTGAGGCTTTAAGCTTCAAAAAGTATCACAAAATATGACTTTTTTGCCAAAAATCAAAAACAAAACAAAGTCTTTTTTTTTTTTGAAGTTGAAAAGCTCCATTCCTTATTAATTGTGATTGCATGGAAAAGAGTGACAAATACATTTCAGTCATACTGGTTTTAAATATTTTTAATAACATTTGTTTTTTTTCATTAACCATTCCTTAAAAAAAATCTTTAATGTGCATAAAGTAGACTTAAAGTAAGACTTACCATACAGAATTTACCGTAATTTTTCTATTTTGTTGCTACAAAATGTATATTTTTGTGTCAAGTACTTGTTGTCCAAAATGCATTTATTTATTAATATCATATTTAATAAAAAAAGAATTTATTCTTGTGATGCAATGCTGAATTTTCAGAATCGTACTCCAGTCTTCACATGAGCCTTCAGAAATCATTGTAATATACTGATTTATTAGCAATGTTGGAAACAGTTGTGCTGCTTAAATAAATAAATATATATAAATATAAATATAAATAAACAAATATCTATATAGATAGATAGATAGATAAAAAAAGATTATTATTTTTTTACCTGTGATACTTTTTTCAGGATTTTTTTTATGAATACAACATTAAAAAAACAGCATTTATTTCAAATATAAATCTTTTGCAACAATATACGATACCGTTCAAAGTTTGGGTCAGTTTTTTTTTCTTTCTTTTGTTTGAAAAAAAAAAAACTTTTATTTAGATATAAAGATATTTAAATATGATAGTAAAGACTAATATTGTTAGAAAAGATTTCTATTTTTAATCAATTCTGTGCTTTTTAACTTTTTATTCAAAGAATCCTGAAAAAAGTTTCATAGGTTCTAGCTGCTCAACTGTTTCCAATATTGATAATAAATAAACATATTAGAATGATTTCTGAAGGATCATGTGACACTGAAGACTGGAGTAATGATGCTGAAAATTCAGCTTGGCATCACAGAAATAATTTATATTTTAAAGCATATTAAAATAGAAAACTGTTATTTTAAATTGCATTAATATTTCAAAATATTTTTTTCTGTATTTTGATAAAATAAATGGAACTTTGATGAGCATAAGAGACTTCTTTAAAAAACAATACAAAAGTTACTGATCCCAAACTTATGAACGGCAGTGTATATTTTATGCTATATACATACATTTTATATAACATTAATGTTACAGCTGTTTATGTCTTGTTCCCTGAAAGGGAACTGAGGCACTATTCTAAATTTAATGTTACTTTCTACTTTGAAGTGAACAACATTCAATGGCATTCACATGTGACGAACCATGAAAAAAATGAACCCTGAACTTTTCAATTAAATTTCATTTCTGATCCAAGAAAAATAATATCACATCCAAATTTGTGGAAGGAACCAGCAGTCCACTTACAGAGAGCTACGTAACTATAAAATTGGATGCATATGAAAGACTAAAGTACAAGGTCCGTGTAATTCTTAAAATATGGCGGCAGGAGTACTGCATATGGAGTTTATATCACATATTAAGACATCAGAAGGCCAACTGACAGTGTGCCAAACAGGATGCTGTAAATCAGACGTTAGAAAGTGCTTTAAAAAAAAAAAGACAACAGCCTCACCTTCCTCTACAGTCTCAGCGGCACCTTGGCTCCCACATGTGTCCGCTGAAGGCACCACAGGCGTCTCTATCATTTGTAAAACAAGACCTACATCTTCCTGCTCCAGTCGAGGCTGTTTTGCCGCTGGTGGTGGCGCTTCCTCTTCTCCTTCCACCTCTACCTGATGATAAGCCTCATGAGGAGGCTCTCCATCAGGCTCTGCCTCCTGTCCTGCAGCACCATCACTGCTCTGAGCTGCACCGGACATCCCGTTTACAGAGGTAAATCTATGTTCAGTGGCCTGTGGAACATGCTAAATTTATCAGTCAACAATAATTTCAATGATCAGTTATATATTACCTAACACATTCACAATTACAGTGGTGGCCAAATGATTTAGAACACTAGTATTTTCACCAGCTAAAACTGGTTTTAAGTCAGTTATTTCTATCTTTTGCTGCAGTGTGTCAGTAGGAAATATCCGTTTACATTTCCAAACATTCATTTTGCCATTAATTGTAATAATCCAGTAAGATTTTTTGTTTGCACAAGGAGTTTGACAACAGCCAGTGCTCCACACAGAGATCTGATCTCATCATCATCCAGTCTGTCTGGAATGACATGAAGAAACAGAACAAACTGAGACAGATTAAATCCAGAAGAACTGTGGCAATGTCTCCAAGATGCTTCAAGAGACCTACCTGCAAAGCTACCTGAAAAACTATGCACAAGTGCACCTAGGGCAAAAGCTGCCTTAAATGCAAAGGATGTTGATTTCATGTAGTTAATTGAAGTTCATTGATGAGAAAAGAAAATCTATTTATGACATTATTTTTGACAGCATCCTCATTTTACAACATTTTTACACAAGTGCCTAAAACTTTCAACAGTACTGTAGCTTTGTAGGTAGGTTTTATTGAAGCAACGGACCTAAAACCATTTTTTAGCTGGTGAAAATACTAGTGTTTTAATAATTTTGGCCACCACTGTTTGTAGTAGTTTGTAATTTGTAGTAAATCATATTTATATTACAAAACAGTTAAAACAGTGACATCACACAATTAAATGGATCTCATTTATGAAACCAATAAATCTCAACTAAACTAATAGTTTCTGCTATATGCATATGTGGCCACAAAACAAGTCATAATGGTCAATTATACATGAAAGCTTTCCTTTGATGTATTGTTTGTTAGGATAGGATAATATTTGGCTAAGATTCAACTATTTGAAAATCTGGAATCTGAGGGTGCAAAAAAAAAAAAAAAAAAAATCACAATATTGAGAAAATTGCCTTTAAAGTTGTCCAAATGTGACCCTGGATCACAAAACCAGTCTTAAGTCGCTGGGGTATATTTGTAGCAATAGCCAAAAATACATTGTATGGGTCAAAATTTTAGATTTTTCTTTTATGCCAAAAATTATTAGGAAATTAAGTAAAGATCATGTTCCATGAAGATTTTTTGTAAAATTCCTACTATAAATATATCAAAATGTAATTTTTGATTAGTAATATGCATTGTTAAGAACTTCATTTGGCCAACTTTAAAGGTGATTTTCTCAGTATTTAGATTTTTTTTGCACCCTCAGATTCCAGATTTTCAAATAGATGTATCTCAGCCAAATATTGTCCTATCCTAACAAACCATATATCAATAAAAAGCTTATTTATTGAGCTTTCATATGATGTATACATCTCAGTTTGGTAAAATTTAACCTTATGACTTGTTTTGTAGTCCAGGGTCACAAATGAAGTTCTTAGCAATGCATATTACAAATTAAAAGGATATATTTACGGTAGGAAATTAACTAAATATCTTAATGGAACATGATTTTAACTTAATATCCTAATGGCATAAAATAAAAATCGACAATTTTGACCCATACAATGTATTTTTGGCTATTGCTACAAATATGCTATTTGTGTTTTTTGGTCCAGGCGTCACATATCCAGGGTTCTTACACCTTTTCCAAAGTAAAATTCAAGCACTTTTCAAGCACTTTCAAGGTGCATTTTCAAGATTTTCCAGCACTGTGGTAAATTACATATTCACATACATGAGTTCTTAATTTTAAATCAGATGTTATTGTGCTATTAAAAAACAACTGTCTAGATTGCATATAACATTGCCCCACATAAAAAGTCAACATTCAGTATACAAATTATATAATTTAAAATATATAATTAATATAATTTACTGAGTATCTGTAGTATTTTAAAAATAAAATTTAAAAGCTTTTTAAGACCTGCACAAATAAAAGTAATACTGTATGAGTGGAGTAGGGCAATGTCTATGGTAACATTAATGACTGGTATAAAATGACTGTAAAAAAAAATATGATAAACTAAAATTCTAAAACTTGAAAACTTTCTAAAACTTGAAGGATTTTTACAAATACGTTTCACATTTCAGCCTAAAAGTACTAAAAGGTAGTCAAAAAGACACTATAAAATTAATAATAAAACTTAACTGGCCCAAATGAAAAAAGACCATTTTTTAAACATTGAAAATATTTTTGATTGACATTTAGACTCCTTTTTTTTTCACTATTTACAGTGTATCTGCAGAAGTTTATAATATCAATTTAAGGCAATTTATGACCCTTTTTAAGAGCTGTACAAGTAAAATGAACACCGTAGTGGGGTTGAACAATGTACAGTAACATATTAAGCCATAAAATGACATGATTTATCATTTAGATTTTCACAAAAACAAAACATATTATACAATGGCATTTCAGCATTTATATTTTTAAAATGGTATAATTTATTATATTTATTTAAAACATAAATATTGCTGTCTTAATTGTTTAGATTTTTAGAAAGCACATAACTTCTTTTACATTTACAACTCTTATGTGTTTGTTGCATAAAAACATGGGTCAATATTTGTAATAATCTTACTAAACCGCTGAATATTCGCAAATTCATTCCCTGTCACGAGGGGGCGCTTTAGGAGCGCTGAAATATTACGGTTTCCTTTTATCAGGCGTGAAATGAAAATGCCCTTCAGATGCATTCATATAAAGACATCAGTGCCGCGCTTTGACTTTGAAACGTGCAGCGTGTATGTTTATTCAATGACATCATTGCCTTTTGAAGTTTTATCCAGCCCTATCGCGATTCTCGTATTTCCGTCCCTAACTCTTAAACTTATAATTAAGCCTTTTCTTATACTATTTAATACATTTAAAACTTTTTATGACCTTAAATTTGATACAGCTAAATTGATGAGTTTATAAGGACCCGCACGAGCCCTCTACTTTAAGATAGTCCAGTGAAACATTTTGGTAGCCCGACTGGAAAACACAATAGCCCCGGGACATCAGGCTGGCGATTTTGCGATCATCAAATTCTCGTTTTAAACATAATTCTTATTTGTCGTTTTCAAGACATCGAGGACTGATGCAACAACCTCCTGATAACTGGCATGTTTTATCTACCGCTCTGTTCCATCAGAGGGCGCGCATCAAGAAAGACCGGCGGATCACAGTACAGCCTCACGTGCACACTCGAGCGGAGCTGTTTTTTTCTTTTCTTTCTTTTACATATTATAAGCATAACAAAAAATAACTATTTAGTATGAAAGCGAATTAATATGAAACCGATGCAACTGCATATTCAAGCACTTTCAAGCACTTCATCCAAAATCCAAGCATTTTTCAAACCTTGAAAACACTACATTAAAATTCAAGCATTTTCAAGGAATTCAAGCACCCGTACGAACCCTGCATATCATAGTTTGAAAAGAAACTAGACAGAAAATACATGCATTTTTTGACCAAGAAAATCATTTATCATTTCTAAACTATAACGAATAGTGATACGACAGGCAGAGACTTCTCAAAATTTTCTTATAATGCTTTCTAATGCACAATTCGGTTTACTACAGAATTACAGAAGTACTTAAATACTTACTAACAAAACATTTAATAAGAACAACATACAACGTTTCACTAATATTTTAGTATTTATTAATAGATGTATTGTTGATAATAATAAGAGTTCTGACCATAAAAACCACACCTGCTAAATTACATGTACGTAGCTGCTATCCTGATAAATTTAATTCGCATATTATAACATATAGATGGTAACGTAAGTCACCAGGTGTAAGTTTACAAGCTGCATTCTTAAAATCACAAATATTTAATGTATAACAGCAATAGAACTCGTCCAGTCAAAAGAGTCAGTCTACCTGTTGTTTCTGTGATTCGTATCAGTCGTGTCTTGCGCGCTGGATCGCACAAATCATACAAAATTCCTCAGTGTATGTTTCAGTAAATTCAGATGACAGTTTCCGAGCATCCCAACTATAAACGCGCTGCGTTGAACCTACAATACACAGGAACTCACGCGTCGTGTTTGTAAGCACAGGGCGCCGCCATGCCTGCACAGTCTGCGTTGCCAGGTCACCTGATTCTCGCGATATTTCCGTCATACTCTGTTTCTACACAGACAAAACGTTTAGAACAGAAATCGTATACATTTAATGTTATTCAGAATTTTACTATTTTCTTTCAAGCTCATGCTTTGAATATCAATCTCAAGAACCACATTAGCCAAAGACACCGTGTTTTGTAACAAAGTTCACTTTCAGAATTAAAATTTCCTGATAATTTTCTCACCCCCATGTCATCCAAGATGTTCATGTCTTTCTTTCTTCAGTCGAAAGAAATTGTTTTTTGAGGAAAAGATTTCAAGATTTTTCTTCATATAGACGTTTTTCCTGAACACGGAAGTAAGTCCGACTCTTAACTGAAAGAATGCTTTGCATTTCCGGTCTGCTTTGTTACTAGTCAAATTAGGGTATATTCCGAGCTAATAAACTAATGTTAAACCTATTAAAATGTTTTTAAAAAGCACATGGCTCCATAGCGCCATCACTTGGCAATGTCGCAATGACCATCATTTGTCAGTGCCTCACTTTAATGAGTGTAGATGACACGAAGCAGCGGACACTAGCTACATTAAAAACAGATGGACGCTATTTGAATGGGTTCCTATGGAAACCGGAACAGAAAAGCATTCAATCTGACGTTAGAATTCGTAATGGCGGCGCTCATCGTTTACTCAGGAAAAAAAAGGTTTATAGTGGACTTCAAAAGGAGCCAGTGGATTAAAGGTCTAAATGACAGTTTCAATGCAGCCTCAAAGGGCTCTATACGATCCCAGCCGAGGAATATGGGTGTTATCTAGCGAAACAATCGTCCATTTTCTAAAAAGAATACAATTTTATATACTTTTTTACCACAAATGCTCGTCTTGAACTAGCTAGACTTAACACATTACATAGTCTTGTAAGCTAGTGTTTACAACGCGAATGTGCAAAGAATGTCAAACACCCTTTACAAAAAAAGGTAAAATAACGATGTCTGACAATTTTGAAGTTGGAGAAGAAACTGAGATGTTGAGTTTAGACGTTTTTTTTTTTTAGCCCTACCCTACTTTTTTTAACCAAAGTACACTGACGAAGAACTAAAAGTGCATGCATCAAGCATTTGTAGTTAAAAATTATATGCATTTTTTTATTTTTCCTTGGCTGGGATTGTGTAGAGTTCTTTGATGCTGCACTGAAACGCCAATTTGGACCTTTAACTTGTTAGCCACCACTAAAGTCTAATATATGAAGAAAAATCCTGAAATGTTTTCTTCAAAAAACTTAATTTCTTCACGACTGAAGAAGGAAAGACATGAACCTCTTAGATGACATGGGGGTGAGTAAATTATCAGGAAATTTTCATTGTAGAAAGTGAACTAATCCTTTAACAGTATTATAAACATTGTATTTAATTCTATTTTTATCAGTATTTCTATAACTCTTCAAAAGCAAAAGTATTGAAAACAGAAATCGAAAAATCTTTTGAAAAATGTTTAATATTATATACACTGACATTAGATCTAGGTCTCCAAAGCTTTCCTTTATTGTCAAAGTCTAAATAGTGGAAAAAAAACAAAGCTCACACAAGTGCTTCATTTTGAAATGTTTTTCTTCAAACAAACCAGAAACCCCAAAAACTATTTACATAATGAATATTCAAACATTGTCAAATTGGTTTCTTTTGACCACAATTTGGACCTTTAACTTGTTAGCCACAGTTGAAGTCTAATATATGAAGAAAAATCCTGAAATTTTTTCTTCAAAAAAAAAAACCTCTTGGATGACATGGGGGTGAGTAAATTATCAGGAAATTGTCATTCTGCAAGTGAACTTTTCCTTAAACAGTATTTCAAACGTCATATTTAATTATAATTTTATCAATACTTTCGTAATTGGAAAAAAAGAAAAAGAAAAGTTAAAGTATTGAAAACAGAAGCTGAAAGTTCTTTTGAACAATGCTTAATATTATATACACTGACATTAGATCTAGGCCTCAGTTTTATCCTAAGCATTTTTGTATTTCTGTCCAAATCTAAAAAGCGAAAAAACCAAAGCTCACACAAGCGCTTCATTCTGAAGTATTTATTGTTTTTCTTCAAACCAGAAACCCCAAAAACTATTTACATAATGAATATTCAAACATTACTGTCAAAATGGTTTCTTATGACCTTTCTTGAATTGTTGAATCAATCCACCTCAGATGTGTGTGATAGCACGGATGACTAGTATAAGATCTCATGATTTCGAATCAGCCAATGTCGCTGTTATTCAACTGATCGCTTTAAAATGAACACACAGCTCTGTGAGAGTCAATACAGTATTGTTGCTTCACACACTGAATCAATAAATAGAAGAAACATGTATTTGTATCATCATTAACATTTTAAAACAGATTTTTGCATACGAGTAAAGACATCAGGCATCTCTCGTTTAATCTGACCTGCAACATTAGACAATTAATCATCTTAAAAGGGCAATACCATACTCAGGATGGGATTTATTGGTGGAGGTGATGCACGTGTCACTATCTTTCTGATCTTTCGCTCAAGAACAGCTGAAGCTGACACTCAAGCATGTGTTAGTAAAAGTACTATTTTGAGATCAAAAATGGAAAGATTTGACAACAGTTTTTCCTGCAATATTGAAAATGTTATAGATCTGTGTGGGGATCATTTGTAAATGTACTCTAAATTATTTCGCAGCTTCATAAACAATGTTTCAAGGGTTTCTTAAATAAAATCACACACTATTGTCCCAGAGCTAGCCTCGCTGACTGTTAACACTTTTTTTGTTTTACACATCTTAAGTGTGCCTTAATAGGCAAAACTCAACTGTTAAGGCATGTCATAAAAGAGAAGAAAGAAAAGAAAAAAAAATCAAACCTGAAACCCAACAGATAAAGGGAAAAGGGTTAGGGTTCTATACATTATTTACATGGCAGCCAGAGATGAAGTGTAGTGGAATTGTGTTAAGCATCAGTGAGTGATCAAAAACGATTCTTTTTGGACGTGTATGCAGGTGTATTTCAGTTATTATGTGTGTGCGGTGTTTAACTCTGGCTGCACTCGAGCAGAACTATTCTGTGCAGGTTTGAGATCTCATAGTTCGCTGTTCCAGCATTCACAGTTCACTCCCTCCTCCTAGCGAGGAAACGCGTTCCTCTGAGTAGTCCGAATATGGTGCGATGAAGCTGCAGCCCTCCACTTCTTCCTGGGCTTTTAGTTCTCGTCATGCAGTCATCATGTCATGTGCTGTTTGAAATTCCTGACCTTGGGATCGTTCTCTGAAGGACGAGGACAGGAATTAACAGGAGATGGAGATGCGACACGAAGCGCTGGAGAGCCTTCGTCTTCATCTGAAGATCTGGAACAGCAAAGATCTAAGGAAAACAGAGAAAAGGAGGAAGGAATTATTTATCACGTTATTTAGGAAAAAAAAAAGGAGAGTAGATCTAATGCTTTTTTTTTTTTTTTTTTTTTAAATGTAGAGCCAAACCAAAAATTATTCAGACACCAGATAGCATTTTTGATATTTTTTTTACTAGTGGGAAAAACCAGGAAACTAGTAGCAAAATAAACTGTGATATATTATACCCAAATATTCTTCATACAGTGGACTACCAGTAAAATTGATAACCAAAAATTTGATTTAACACTTTGACTTGACCATGTTTTGTTACATATATTTCCATCAAAGTTATGACATTATAAAAATGAATTTGTTCTGAGAGTTTAACTCTTGAGTTTGTCATTTTTTACCATTTTCTGAACTACAGCGAACAAACTGTGATAATGTGATAATGTGAAATGTTAAAGGTGTCTGAATAATATTTAGTTTGACTGTACTTGTATTTCTAATATATATTTTTTTTTTTGTATTTTAAATAGATTTTTTCTTTTCTTTCTATGATGTTCTGGTAGTTACCAAGTCATTTCTTGTCACAAACCTTAACCTAAAGTAGCTCAAGTATTACTTTTGGAAGGAATAGGGGAAGGAAAATCAACAAATAAATGAATAAAACAATGAATGAATTAACACACACTGGTGTTCAAAAGTTTCAGGATCAGTAAGATTTTTTTAAAGAAGTCTTTTCTGCTCATCAAGGCTGCATTTATTTGATTAAAAATACAGCAATATTCTGAAATATTATTGCAATTTAAAACAGCAGTTGTCTATTTTAATATACTTTAAAATAGAATTTATTCGTGTGATCCAAAGCTGAATTTTCTGCATCATTACTCCAGTTTTTAGTGTCACGATTCTTCAGAAATCATTCTAATATGCTGATATATCATCAATGTTGGAAATAGTTTTGCCGCTTAATATTTTTTTGGCCTGTGATACTTTTTTCAGGATTCTCTGATGAATAAAACATGAAAAAGAACAGCATTTATTTAAAATAGAAATATATACTGTAATATATATGCATGTAATATTTGGGGTGAGTGATTTTTTTCTTTCTTTCTTTGAATGAAAATAATACATTTATTCAGCAGGGATGTGTTAAATTGATAGAAACTGATAGTAAAGACTTATTTTGTTAGAAAAGACGTCTATTTTAAATAAAAGCTGTTCTTTTTAACTTTTATTCATCAAAGAATCCTGAAAAAAGCATCACAGGTTCCAAACATTGATAATAAATCAGCATAATAATGCTTTCTGAATGGTAGTGTATATTGCTAAAAAATATTTTTATTTTAAATAAATGCTGTTCTTTTTAATGTTTAATTCACCAAAGAATCCCCAAAACAATCCAGTATTGATAATAAATCAGTATATTAGAATGAGAATCGTGTGACTCTGAAGACTGGAGTAATGGATAATGAAAATTCAGCTTTGTATCACAGAAATAAATTATATTTTAAAAGTATATTAAAAAAGAAAGCTGTTATTTTAAATTACAACAATATTGCATGATATCGCTGTATTTTTTATCAAACAAATGGAACTTTGAGCATGATAATTATTTAAAAAAAAACATTTAAAATCTTACTAATCCCAAATATAACCAAACAAATGAATGAATAAATGAATAGTGTTCATTACCAAACAGATGGTCTTGTAGTGCAGCAACCACTTCAAGCCAAAGGTGAACTTCAGCCATGCAGACAGCAGGTGGCGGTAGAGCTGATGGAGCTTATTGATTCTTTATCTCCAATATACCAAAAAAAAAGTCCTCCAGTCTTTTTTTTGCTGTTTTTTTTTTTTTTTTTTTTTTTTAAGTCTTTCAGTCATCAATGAAATAATCAATTCCAGTCCACAAAAAATAAAAGAAAAAAAAGAAATTGCGTTGGCTAGCACCCTGGACCGAGCGGTTTAATCCTTTTTACATAACGGAGAACACTGTTAAGTGAATCTGTTCTGAATCTCCACATTGTAACCAAGTTTGGAGACTGTTCGAATAGTCTTAAATATCAACATTGTTCGGCGAAAAATCCTCCATGGGAAAAATTCCAAGGATTTTTCCACAAGTCCCAATGTGTCCGAAGCTTCCCTTATCCATTTACGGTAAAGCTTACATGGTGGTGCAACCACCATAAGGAGAAAGAGTCTCATGCAAGGGCGTCAAAAACTCTCCAAGCGTCCATCTGCTGACAGAAAGCGGGCATCTTGCGTTCTGTCGTCGCTCTCCAAGCCCAAGTGAAAGTTCCTCACAGTTTTGAGCAATTGAAAAGTGCATAGTGAGGGTATCAGGGCAGTGCTAGTCCCTTTGTTATCTTTATGAAGATGATGGCCATGACACCCCATGACACACACACGCACACAAAAAAAGAAATACAAAAATAATAAAACACGTTCACACTGTCCAAGGAATTATCTGGCAGAACTGAGGTCATACATTATGTTCTTTTCTTGTTCTTCTCATCAACATCCATCACAGATATGTCCATCCAAACTAATCCACAAGCCAAAAAAATGATTGGGTAAAAGGGAAAAAATGTTAAAGCATTCACTATGCATCTTACAGTACCAAGAGGTCATCTGTGCTGTCTTGATTTTTGCCTTCTTTCCAGGTACATAAAGCATTTCTTCTGTCTTGATGAACAAATCGATTCCATACAAAGATTAGTCAAAGGTAAACAAAAGAACAGAAGTTCGGTAAACAAAATATGGTCGCCTTTTGATTCTTAAAAACACACCCTGTCCGTAAGATAAAGGTACACGAAGAAATCTTTGATGTAATTCCATGACTTGCGTTCCAGCGATCCAAGTTTGTTTCAGTCAGCAAGGTACATAGGCTGCGCTCATATCCACATGCAAAGGAAGGGGCTGACGTCATGCCATTAAAGTCCCCCGAACAAAATGATTCTCAACTGCAGAATCGCATATTCAATCACCACAAAAATAAAGGGGGGAAAAAGCACCCACAAATGTCTGTGCGGTTTGTAAACAACCAAAACTCCAGTATGGAATAGAATATCTTTTTTAAGTTCTCATTTTCATAGTCAAAGTCTGTATGAACAGGATTGTAGAGGCAGTGTGTTTTTGTGGTAGCCTTTCGTGAACGACTTTCGATTTCGTTCCTGATCATCCTGTGTTGAGCAACTCCATCTACACCGTTACATTTTTGGAATACATTCAACATTTTTTTTTTTTTTAAGAAGGAAAGAAAAAAGTACACAAATGCACTTCACATGGTGGCAACTAAAAAAAAAAAAAAATCCAAGGAAAATTTCCAAAACGAACAAAAAAAGTAGCAGCCCCAAGTGCTCTTCCTTTGTAGTCCAATACTTTGTTTATAGATTCATATATAATCATATATAACATTAAAAGAAAAAATAAATCACCATCATTGTCGTCGACAACAACAACAATGAACAAGTAACAAAATATACAAACATTTTGTGCACCGCCGAGTGCACTTGCACAGTTTGTTGCGATCGTTTTTTTTTTTTTTCAGCCAGAAAGAGTCAAAACCTCAGTCACTCGAGAGCAAGAGAGTGGACAGAAAGGCAATGTTAGGTCACATCCTCCAAATATCAAACATTTCTTTCATCCAAGCATCCCCAGGCTACAATAGAACTGTACAGAGATAGGCTCTTGGTTCATAAGCATGGGAGGCATGTGGGGGCGGAGCCTTCCGAAGGAAGCCACGCCCCTTTGCTAAAAAATAATGTCTCAATGGCAGCAATGAAGTCTAATCATTCGCCCTTTAGTTCTTAGGCACACATGTGGGGACAGAAAAAAACCACAAACACACACGCACGCACACGCAATGCAACGTACGTACCACAAGTAACCATTTCCTAAAGGTATACAAGATTGAGCTCTTCACAACACACAAACAAAACAATGCTAATGACATGTTCTGAAACCTCACAGAGGCAAAGATGAGGCAGCGGAGGCAGGAAAAGACGTCTCTTGCGCTCCCCACCATAACTAAGAGTGCTGGTTGGCGTAAAATGGGCTAAAGCTTTTGTGTTTGAATCTAGAGGTCTTTCTTTGTTGGGGAATTGAAGGGCTGGTGAAAGAGGATGTGTTGTGCCGTTGCCCCCCTCTCTCTGTCTTTCATTCATTCGTTTGTTTGCTTACATGCTGCACGTTTACAAGAGGAGTAATACACACAGTTCCTCCTGTACACAAGCATTCACATTCACACATTCGGTTCATAGAATACAAAAAAAAAGGAAAAAAAATCACTCTGAATGACGAAATGGCCTCTTTTGATCATACGTCCAAGTAAGCGATTAAAAAAAATACATTGTGCAGACTGGTATGTTTTAAACGCGCACACGCTCTCAAACAAACGTGTGTATAGACATACACACACAGGCACACGATCACAAAAATATTCATCTCTATTTTATCTAACATTTTTTTTTTTTCTTTTTAACTTGCATTTTATGTGAGTGCAAATCTTCAAGTTTTATAATCAAAGTTTTTTATAATAGCTTTACCTTTTTTAATAGAAACTTTATATATATATGTATATAAAAAAAACAACAGTGTTTGTCTTTAAAGAGAGGATTTGTTTTTCTGATAATGTCTGAACTAAAAACACACAATGGTCCCCCAATCGCCACCATTTCCTCCCAGCACAAACTCCAGTTCTGATTTAACACACACACACACACGGTATATATATATATGTGGTAATATTTCTGAAGCCATACCACATAAATATACAAGTAAATCTTCTCGAAAAAAGAAAAAGGAAAAAAACCTCTATCTTAATAAAGTGCATTAGTCTGAGTGTAAGGTGCTTAATGCTGTAAGTGCCAGAACTTTATCACCCCCCGTCCCCCGAACACACACACACACACACACACACACACACACACACACACACACAAAAATAAGTTCACACCTGTTCCCTTCCCTGTTGAATTACATTCTTCTATTCCCAGCGCAAAACCCACCCACCCCTAAACTGATACCTTACTCCTGGCTTATCCCCAAACCCCTCTCCCTCAAAGCAGTGCACATTCGACTTGCGGAGTCTGATTAGGTGGACCCGCGGGTTTAAAGGCCTCGTGTAGCTATTGCTGTGGATTCAGTAATCCTCGACCATCTCCATCTCGTTTAGACCATACCGATCAGGGCCATTATGGAATGAGTACCCTAAAATACAGACAGAGAGAAAGAGAGACAAATTAAACTTCAAAAACAGTAGAAAGGGGTTGTAGAGGTTCTCTAAAGCAGTGGTTTTTAAACTATTTTTTAAAAGCGAAACTTTGAATGCACTATACATAGCCAAGAAAGCACTCCCTTAAAGTAGTAGCTCACTTGCAGAACAAAAATGTACAGATAATGTACCCACTAGGGCTGTGCAATAAATCGCATGCGATTGTCATGCGTATCTCATCAGTAAAGCCGGTTCTGTGATTAAATCTCCATCATGTGCGTTCAGATGGCGCGGTATTTAAAACACTGAGCCATAGATCACTGAAAAGCTACACAATATCGCGTTCAAAAACGCAGATGAATCGCATTCGATTTTGAACGCGATATTGCGTAGCTTTTCAGTGATCTACGGCTTAGTGTTTTAAATACCGCGCCATCTGAACGCACATGATGGAGATTTACTACTAATCACAGAACCGGCTTTACTGATGAGATACGCATGACAATCGCATGCGATTTATTGCACAGCCCTAGTGGGTACATTATCTGTAAATTTTTGTTCCGAAAGTGAACTACTCCTTTAAGCCTAGTCCCATATTAAAATATAAGTCTGAGGTGTTTCAACTGAAAGAAACTTGCACTGACTGATCTTAAAATATATCAGTGCCTTTGGTTTGTCTCAAGATCCACTCCAGTAATGTTTTTTTTTTAAGGCACGTTTATAAAAATTACTTTTGAACTATGGCTTACACCTGTCTTAGTTTAAGCTCTGTTAACAACAACAATTATAATTTTCAACAAAATTTTTTTTCATTGACTAAAACTAGACTAAAAAGGTCAGACATATAGGCCCAGTTTCAGAGACATGGCTTAGACTAAGCCAGGATTAGGCCATAGTTCAATTCGGACATTTAAGTAATTTTTATAAACATGCTTAGAAAAAATATTTCTGGTGTGGACCTTGAGACAAAACAAAGGCACTGATGTATTTTAAGATCAGTCAGTGTAAGTTTCTTCAGATTTACATTTTAGTCTAGGACTAGGTTTAAGCCTTGTCTCTGAAACGGGGTTAGTCGACAAAACTTGACTAAAAAAAAAAAAAAAAAAAATATAGGACAAGGTTGACTAAATATGATAACTAAAAAGTACATTTGACACAGGTCTAAGACTAATTTAAAAGTCTTGACTAAGACTAATTTTTTTTTTATATATATTTAATATATAAAAAAAAGATTCCACAATCAAATAATGCCATTAAAGTGTCACAAGCCTTAAGTACAAAACACAAAGTTCTAAGCTGTATGCATTTAATTTGTTAAAAAGTATGTCATTGTTTTTCACGTTCACAAAATAGTTGTCGGACTAGTTGGACTACACTGGTTGTGCTACATGGTTGTTTTGATTCAATAAAAATAAGTCATCTGTTCAAGACTTATACTACTCTGGTCATACTGTATGTACAAGAGAAAAATAGGTTACCTAAGATGCTTGGGTCAGAGTGCAGCATCATGGGCTGTTTCTTCTTCAGCTTTGTTGCCTGATCATAGACCACACCCCCCTTCCCAGAATGCACTGCCTGGAACATTGACTGCAGGGCACTGGGGTTCATTCCTCGTACAGAATCCTAAAGAATGTGAGAATGAGAGGCAAATTCTTGGAAAATCTTGGTTCTGCCAATCATGGAAATATACACTGTCAATGGGTTGCAACTCATACCTGCAGAGGGAAGTTGTTCATGCTAAGTCCAGCCATCTCTTTGGAGAGCTATAAAAGAGGACCCAGATTTGTATTAGCAGTAGGCAAACACACACACACACACACACACACACACACACACACACACACACACACACACAATGACTTTATACCGTCCTGTCACACACACCTGCTGCTGCTGTCTCTGGTGGTTAGCTTTCTGTTTGGCACGGCGCTCCAGGAACTGTCTGGCAAACTCTTTGGCTTCGACAGTGTCGCCCAGGTAGGAGCAGATAAAGTTTAACACCTCATACGGGGACTCCACCTCCTTCAGGTACGCCACAATGGTAGGCACTGTGAACACAAACACACTCTTACATTTTGCTTGGAAACTCTCGGGCCTGCTAGGCTAATAAGTGTGTGTTTACTGCGCACATGTCTTCTGTTTGTTTTTACAAGCTGAGGGACGAGTCTAAATTACTTTCCACCAAAATTGTCAGCAAGAGCAGATGTTGTCAAAAGAGAATTTGTATTGCAGATTATTTTTTAATACAACGTGACCCAAATGAGACAAAAGCTGGTGTGTGCAAATCCTAAAAGAGAGATGTCTTACCATCCTGGGAAGAAGAGGAGTTATTGGCGGAGGTGTTGAGCGCATGCAGCATCTGTTCACACCAGGTGGTGAAGCCGTCCTGAGACTTCATCCCCTGCAGGAGTTTCAACAGCCGGTCCTCCTCCTCAGTGCGTTTACGGCCTCTTATCATATACTGCTCACTGTAGAAACACAAAAATGGTTTAGCTAGAACAAACACGTGTATAGTGCCAGCAACACCAAGGTCATAGGTTCAAATCCTAGTTTAATTTACTTTTTAGATTTTTTTTTTAATGATATGAGAAACATTTCTTATTAGTATTATCAGTTAAAAACCGTTGCTTAAGGAATAGTTCACCTAAAAATGAAAATTCTGTCATTAATTACTCACTCTCATGTTGTTCCAAACCTGTAAGCACTTTGGAGCACAAATGAAGATATTTTTGATGAAATCCGAGAGCTTTTTGACCCTGCATAGACAGCAACGCAGCTACCACGTTCAAAGCCCAGAAAGGTAGTAAGAACATTTATAAATAATAACTAGTCCATGTGTCAGTCACGCTGCTTTCAATGCAGGGTCAGAAAGCTCTGATTTCATCAAAAATATCTTCTTTTGTGTTCCGAAGATGAACAAAGGTCTTACAGGTTTGAAACAACACATGACAGAAATTTCATTTTTGGGTAAACTATCCCTTAAAGTTTTTTGTTATATCCATCTAGATATTGTTATATGCCAGTGAAAAGCTGTTAGCATGTGTTTTTTTTGTGTGCGTACCTCAGTGATGGACTGCTCCGGCTGTTCTTCAGCCCCATGTTGTTTCGAAGTGCGCTCTGGTTTTTGAGGGCTTCGTCCCAGACTCCCATTCCTCCTCCAGAGGGGCTGCCACTGCCACCAACCTTTCCATCCAAAGATCCAGCACCTCCCCACAACGAAGAGGCATCACCCCACTGTGAAGCGAGGCATCCATATTTATTTATTTTTTTCAATGGACTACAAACCAGTGATGTTTATACACTATATTGCCAAAAGTATTGGGACACCCCCTTCTAATGAACAGGTTTGACTACCGTAGTCATTTCCATGAGTACACATCTTAATGTTTAAGCATATAATGATTTGATTCTAATTGAATTGTGTGCTTCTAATTTTATAGCAACAGTTTGGACAGGACCATTTTCTATTCTAACATGACAATGCCTTTGAGTTCAAATAGAAATGATTGATTCAGTCAGTGTGGAAGAACTTGACTGGTCTGCAGAAAGCTAAGTCCTAATCTTAGCTGAACACCTCTGGTGTGACTTTAAATGCAGACCTTGAGACAAAAACTCATCACCAAACACCAATGACTTGTACATGCACTACATGGACAAAAGTATTGGGACACCCCTTCTTTAGAACAGAAAAAGGCACCTCCAAAACAAATATGGAAACATAATTAATGTATTTAAAAATTGTATTTCCATCTCTGTTGCAACAGTTTTTGAAGTGTTTAAAATTACTGTACCCATATGTACAAGTCATTAGTGCTTGGTGATGAGTTTTTAGCTCAAGGGCTGCATTTAAAGTCACACCAGAGGTGTTTAGGACTTGGCTTTATGCAGATCAGTCAAGTTCTTCCACACTGAATGAATCAATCATTTCTAATTGAACCTTGCCTTATGCACAGAGGCATTGTCCAAATTGTTGCTATAAAATTAAACATTAAGATTTGTACTCATGGAAATTACTAAAGTAGTCAAACCTGTTTATTAGAAGGCGGTGTCCCAATACTTTTGGCAATATAGTGTATATGTGGGTGCCTTACCCTCTGCTGCTGCTGGACTCTGTGCTGTTGTTTGTGCATTCTTTCAGCCTCCTGCTGGACATCCAGAAGGTTGAGGGGCTTGGTCTGCTTTCCCAGCCCAGGGATGGATCCTCCGCTCCAGCTCGACCCAGAGCTTGAGGAACCCTGACGAGGAGCCTGCTGGAGCAACTTCATCAGCAAATCCTGCTGCTGGGAGAAAAGAAAAACCAAGATATGAAGAATGAAATTGAGTGTATGAGAGAAAATGATACAATATTCAAATTTAAAATAACTTCTATTTGAATATACAGTGTATACAGTTGAGGTCAAACATTTACATACACCTTGCAGAATCTGCAAAATGTTAAGCATTTAAAAAAAAAGAGGGATCATACAAACGGCATGTTTTTATTTAGTACTGACCTGAATAAGATATTTCACATAGAAGACATTTAATAAAAAAAGAAAATAGTTGAATTTATAAAAAAATAATAATTGATTCTTAATATTGTGTTATTACCTGAATGATCCACAGCTGTGTTTTTTGTTTATTGATAGTTTTTCATGGGTCCCTTGTTTGTCCTGAACAGTTAAACTTCCTGCTGTTCTTCAGAAAAATCCCTCAGGTTCCAAAAATTCTTTAGTTTTTTTTAGCATTCTCATTTTACACAAAAAAGCTGAAAAACCAAAGAATTTGTGGGACTTCATGACTAACTCACTAGACTCATGAATAACTATCATTAAACAAAAAACTAAGCTGTGGATGATTCAGGTAACAACACGGTATTAAGAATCAAACTTTTTTTTAAACAAGGACATTTTTATAAATTCAACTCTTGTGGACTATATCGATCTATATCTTTTATGTGAAGTACCTTATTCAGGTCAGTACTAAATAAAAAAACAACATGCATTTTGTATGATACCTCTTATTTTGGTAAAATAATTTTGATTATTTGATTTGATTCTGCAAAATGTATGTAAACTTTTGACCTCAACTGTAAATAGATTTATGTGCTGGATCATTAGCATCAAATGCATTTATAAAATAAATCAATCAATAAATAAATAACACAAGGCTGTAATACCTGTTTGCGCCTATAAAGCTCCTCCTCCTCTCTCCTTTTCTGTTCTTCTCGCCTTTTTTCATCTCTCCTTTTTCTTTCCTCTTCCTCACGCTTGGCCCTGAGTTCAGCTTCTCTTCTGTCTTGTAGCTGAAACAATGCAATGAGAAGAGGAGTATGAGTCTGGTGCATTTCCTCAGATCACCAGCAGAGGCCATCAGCAGCAACTCTTACCTTCTGAAGCTGTTCTAGAATTGGACCCTGAGATGAAGAATTCATTAAGTCCCATAGATTGGCCTCACCGCCTGCTCAAGGAAAAAAAAAAAAAAACAAAGTTCATTTATTTTCAGATGCAAGTGTGAAGGAAAAAAAGCAAGTGTTTTTGTGTGTACCCGATGGCTGTGAGGCTGAGGTATGCATGTCCCACATGGACCCTGTATCTGGCACTGACATCGACCTGTTTAACGAAGGCATCATACCCTGCTCTCCACACCTACACACACAAAAAACAAACCTTGTAATGCATGAAATGTACTAAGTGACACTGCAAAAAGACAAACACGAACTCACCTGTTGATGAGCTGGAACAGCTGCTGTTGCTGGAGTTGCTGGTAAAGAGCCGTGGCAGCAGCTAATTCCTGCTGCTTCTTCAGCCGCTCCTGATCCATATTACCCTGAAAGACACAGAGAGTGTTCAATAACACACATTAAACCAGAACAGAGAGTTCAAATACATGCATTTATTCATGAGAGAGAAACTCTTGAGATATGCATAAGCACAAGATATCCATGTTTAAAGAAATTATATTTAAGACATCAAGATGTTAATGCAAATTGTAAAAACACCAATATAAATAAATTAAAGATGATAATATTTATTCCATCCTGATGGTTCTTTTTTTAATTTAAATTTATCTATTCTAAAATGGCTTAAGAGTATTTTTTTTAGCTTCATGGTATTTACCTACACTGCAAAAGTTTAGGATCAGCAAGATTTCTGATGTTTATAAAGGAACCTCTTCTGCTCATCAAGGCTGCTTTTACTTACCAAAAATACAGAAAATAACTATAATATCGTAAAATATTATTACATTTAAAAAAAAAAACGTTTTTGTATTTTAATATACTTTATATATAATTTATTTCTGTGATGCAAACCTGAATTTTCAGCATCATTACTCCAATTTTCAGTGTCACGTGATACATCAGATATCACTCTAATATGCTGATTTATTATCAACGTTGGAAACAGTTGTGCCGCTTAATATTTTTTGGAACCTGTGATACTTTTTCAGGATTCTTTAATGAATAAAAGTGTAAAAGCACAGCATTTAAATTGAAATCTTTCTTAACTTTTCATTTGTTTTAGTTCAGAAATTCAGCATTGCATCACAGAAATAAATTATACTTTAAAGTATATTAAAATAGAAAACTATTATTTTAACTCGCAATAATATTTCACAATATTGCTGCTTTTTTCTATATTTTTGATTAAATTATTGCAGCATTGATGAGCATAAGAAACTTCTTTAAAAGACATAACTTTTAAACGGCAGTGTATAAACAATACCACTATTACTACTAAAATAATTATTCAAACTTTTTAAAAGCATAATCACGCAATTTTTCTTCCATTTTTTAACAGTACTTTGTTTGCAAAATAAATTTCATTGGATTACAAGAAAAAATATATTAATGTTTTATGCCTTCATTTGATTACCAAAAAAAAAAAAAAATCATAAAATAGAATATTTCTTAGGGCCCTAAAAATTAGATTTTTGTATAATTTTTACTAAATTGCTGTTAAATTGTATATGTTTCATAATTTGAATAAAATGAAGTGCAGAAAAATAAAAACAGAAAAAAAAAAAGAAAAAAATTTGGGAAAAAAATAAAACCAATTGCATAGGGCCCTTAATTAATATGATAAATGGAGTCTATAGCCAAATTTACACTGCAAAATTTCACATTATAACAATCCAGAATGATTTGTAAGATTTGCATTTACATTTGTTAATGTTCCAAAGAAGTAATATTATTGTACTGTAAAATAAAAAAAATAAAATACAAATTTTAATAATACAAATAATTTTATATAAAAGTATAAAAAAAAGCATTTCAGTAAAGAAATTTAGGACCTACACAGACACTAGACTGTTTTTGTTTTGCAAATTATAAAATGTTTAGTTTTACATTTTGAAGTAAGATTTGAATACTTTAAGACAGCCTGCACACATTTCACACGAACACATATGCAAATGTAGACAAATACACACAGAGACAGACAGACACACGTTTACAAACACGCTTAATCCCATTTGAATTCAAACAAAAACTAATGGACAACAAACTCCGTAGACTGCAAATAACCCCATGGAATATAACGCCCAAACATTCACCCTTCCACCCAGAGACTCACTATTGCCCCCCGGGGTGGGTGAGGGCGAAGCTGGGCTTGATTCCTCACCAAGAGGGGCGGAGGGGAAGGGCCAGGGGCGAAAGGCACACGCCCCCACATCTTAATGACTTCCCCCAGCGGCTGAAATCCCTCATCACAACCACGTTTAACAAGCAGGTTCATGGCGAAATACCCCGCCTGAAACCATTCACACATCTCTACTGTACTGAAAGGACCTGAGAGAGACAGAACAGACAAAAGAGGAGGTATTAACGGACTATACTCAAAGCACTGCTCCATATGCATGAGTTGACCTCCTATGAGAGAATGCGTGCGTACCCTGAATCTCTCCTTGCGGGTCTTTGTAAAACCATTTCATGGCCGAGTCATGGGAGAGAGGAAGAGCAGAGGCTGTGTTTCTGCTCTCCTGAAGAGCCTGGGTGAAGCACTCTTCCTCTAGAGATGTGTCTTGGAGCGCTGCCACCATCTTCTCTGCCTCCTACACACATAAATCACCATCAAAAACTCTTTTCCACTCAAAGAAAGAACGTGTGCAATAAACAACGTAATTTACCTAAATTGGAAACATGTTCTACACTTTTTGTAGCATTTATTTCATTAAAACTGTACCGTTCATATATTAAATGAAAAGTTCACTTCCAGAACAAAAATTCACAGATGATTTACTCACCCCCTTGTCATCCAAGATGTTCATGTCTTTCTATCTTCAGTCGAAAAGAAATTGTTTTTTTTTTTTGAGGAAAACATTTCAGGATTTTTCTCCATAAAACGGACTTCAAAGGTGCCTATGGGGTTGAACTTCTAAAATGCAGCTTCAAAAGATCCCAGCCGAGAAATAAGGATTATTTTTATTTTTAATTGACATTTTATATACTTCTTTACCTCAAATGCTCGTCTTGTCTAGCTCTGCGTGAGCTCTGTGTATTCCGGTTCAAGACAGTTAGGGTATGTCGAAAAACTCCCATCTCATTTTCTTCTCCAACTTAAAAATCATCCTACATCGCTGTTTTGCCTTTTTTTGTGAAGGGCATTTGATCTTCTTTGCACGTTCACTTTGTAAACACTGGTTCTGTATTTCTGTTGCGATGTAAGACAATTTTGAAGTTGTAGAAGAAAATGAGATGGGAATTTTTCAACCTACCCTAACTGTCTTGAACCAGAATACACAGAGTTGACACAGAACTAGACAAGAGGAGCATTTGAGGTTTAAAAAAAGTATCTAAATTGTCAATTTTTTTAGAGAAAATAACGATCATTTCGCTAGGTAAGACACTTCTTCCTCGGCTGGGATCATTTAGTGCCCTTTAAAGCGGCATTTAAACTGCATTTTGGAAGTTCAAACTCGGGAGCACCATAGAAGTCCACTATATGGAGAGAAATCCTAAAATGTATTTCTCAAAAAAAAAAAATTTTTAACAACTGAAGAAATACAAGAACATCTTGGGTGACAAGGGGGTGAGTAAATTATCTGTAATTTTTTGTTCAGGAAGTGAACTTCTCCTTTAATTCCAGTTTCTAGCACAAAACTAATGCATTATAAAAATATGTGACCCTGGACCACAAAACCAGTCATAAGGTAAAATTTTACAAAACTGAGATGTATACATCATATGAAAGCTCAATAAATAAGCTTTCTATTGATGTATGGTTTGTTAGGATAGGACAATATTTGGTCGAGATACATCTATTTGAAAATCTGGAATCTGAGGGTGCAAAAAAATCAAAATACTGAGAAAATCACCTTTAAAGTTGTCCAAATTAAGTTCTTAACAATGCATATTACTAATCAAAAATTACATTTTGATATATTTACAGTAGGAATTTTACAAAAAATCTTAATGAAACATGATCTTTACTTAATTTCCTAATGATTTTTGGCATAAAAGAAAAAAACAATAATTTTGACCCATACCATGTATTTTTGGCTATTGCTACAAATATACCCCAGCGACTTAAGACTGGTTTTGTGGTCCAGGGTCACATATAAGTAATAATTTAGTTCTAATTTAGTCTTAGTTTAGTCTAAATCGAAGTTTCTGAAACAAAAACATTAGAAATTATTATTTACATTTATTACTAATTAGACATAGATTATAACAAAAAATATAAATAGTTTCATTTTACATGACCTTTTTCCCACCCTCTCTCTAAGAATTTAATGAGAAGTTCATTTAATGAGAGGTAAAATTTCCTGATAGGTTACACACCGCTATGTCATCCAAATTGTTCACATCTTTCTTTCTTCAGTCAAAAAGAAATTAAGGTTTTTGAGGAAAACATTTCAGTATTTTTCTCCATATACTGGACTTCAATGGGGATCAGTGGGTTGAAGGTCCAAGTTGCAGTTTCAATACAGCTTCAAAGGGCTCTACACAATCTCAGCCAAGAAATAAGGATCTTATCTAGAGAAACAATCGGCCATTTTCTTAAAAAAAGTAAAGCGCATATACTTTTTAACGACAAATGCTCGACTTGAACTAGCTCTACGATGCTCGTCTTTGCCGGTGTACTTCGGTTCAAAAAGTAGGATAGGGCGAAAAACTACATCTCGTTATTTCTTTTGTAATGGGCATTTGACTTTCTTTGCACGTTGCTTTGTAAACACTGGGTTGGGGGCTTCTGCCTACGTCACACGTGACCTTTCCAACGTAACCACAAAATGCACAAACTTGAGCTAACGCAAGATGAGCATTTGTGGCTAAAAAGTATATAAATTTGTATTTTTCTTAAAAAATGACAGATGGTTTCACTAGGTAAGAGCCTTATTCATTAGCTGGGATTGTGTAGAGCCTTTTGAAGCTGCACTGAAACTGCAATTTGGACCTTCAACCCATTGGCCACCACTGAAGTCCGCTATATGGAGAAAAATCCTGGAATGTTTTCCTTGAAAACCTTTCTTTTTGACTAAAGAAAGACAGACATGAACATCTTGGATGACATGGGTGTGAGTAAATTATCAAGAAATTGTCATTCTCAAGTGAACTAATCCTTTAAGCAGATGCTTTTTTACTATTGTACACTTAGGACCTCTGCATGGAAATAAACTTGCTGTGATTGGCTAATCCTCACAAATCTAAAATAGTTAACAATGACCTCATCAGGTGAATACGCAAAGCATCTAATAATATAATCAAACTTGTTTTTGTGGTACCTGTTGCAGGTGCTTCATGCCCTCATCATCCTCAATATCACCCCCCGGTGGTGGGAGGTCAGTAGCAGCAGAGGACAAAGAGGGAGGCGATGAAGGCAAACTGGAGGAGGCACTGGGGCTCAAATCTAACATGGCCTCTGATAACACTACAAAAAAAAAGACAATACACAAGTGAAGCATCATCCATCTACACAGCTATAGGAAAAATCGATTTAAAATGTATTTTACCTTCACTTGGTAGTTTGTTGGGAATGGAGGGGGCAGGCTGAGGCTCTTCCAGGCCAGAGGGGGCAGCAGAGGGCACAGCCTCAGGGACAGAAGTAGGAAGAGTTGGAGGGAGAGGAGGAGAAGGGGAAGGAGAAACCGGTTTCACTTCAGTTTCAGACATTGGAGCAGAGTCAATGACATCTGTAGAAAGGGAAAAGAAAGTAAGATGAAAACAAAAATCCCTTGGTTTAAAAAAAAAAAAATCTTTTTCTCACACATAGCAATCATATAAACTTTTGATAACACTTTACATTAAGGTTAATTAGTTAACATTAGTTAACAAGAACTAAGAATAAACAATACACTTACAGCATTTATTAATCATAGTTAATGGTGATTTCAGCATTTACTAATGCATTATTAAAATCTCAAGTCGTATTTGTAAACATTAGTTGATGTACTGTGAACTAACAATGAACAACTGTATTTCTATAAACATTAACAAAGATTAATAAATCGTGTAATAAATGTTTTGTTCATTCTATGCTCATGGTTAGTTAATACATTAACTAATGTAACTAATGTAATTACCCATTTTTTTCCAGAACTGTGCTTCAAGCGTCTAATTTTTTAAATTTCAGTTCCCACCTTTCTCGCTTTTTTCAGCACCATTGCCGTTCTTCTTCTCTTGATTAGCACCGTCCTCTTCCTCATCCTCCAACCCCTGGAACTCAAACTCCTCTTCTGGAATAGGATCTTTCGGGCCCTTCTAACACAACAGAAGTTGAAAAATGTAAATAAAAAAAAACCCCATAAAAACCTGAAATCATTAGAGATTAGATCTTACGGTCTCACCTTTAAAGACATAAACGCTCCAGAAGAATCAAAGGTTCCCATTTCTCCATCTTCCTCATCTGTACACCACTCTGGCAGACCGTCTCTCTCCTCCTCTGCTCCTTCGCTGCCTGCTCTCCTTCTGCCTCCCTCATTTCCTCCATCCCGGAAGTCGAAGTCAAACTTCCTGCGGCGAACTTCCCCTGGACCAGAGTGTTCCCGCCAACCAGCCGAGCGAGGACCACCATCTAGGACGAAGTTTGATAAGACTTTTTTTTAATATGTATTTTATTTTCAGCAGCCATTACTCCAGTCTTCAGTGTCGCATGATTCTTCAGAAGTAATTTTAATATTCTGATTTGCTACTTAAAAACATTTCTTATTATTATTATGGTGGTGAAAACAGCAGAGTAGAATTTGTTTAGGTTTCTTTGATGACTAGAAAGTTCAGAAGAACAGCATTTATCTGAAATGGATGACTTTTGTAACATTATGAAATCTTTTTATCATCACTTTTATCCTTACTAAATAAAAGTATTAATTACTTTACCAATTTGTTTTTTAATGATTCATTTAAGCATGATTCATATTAGTAATGATGCAGAAAATTTAGCTTTGATCACAGTAACAAATAACATTTTAAAAAATATTCACAGTTATTTTAAATAGTAGAAATATTTCAAAATTTGACTGTTTTTGCTGTTCTTTGGATCAAATAAATTAAGGCTTGATGAGCGGAAGACACGTCTTTAAAAAAACATTACAAATCTTACTGTTCAAAAACTTTTGACTGGTAGTGTATGTTTAACTGAACTTAAGCAAATCTAATATTAAATAGTGGTGAAATCAAATTTAATTTAATTTTCAATGCCAACACACTGCGTTACCATCTCTTCGTGAGCCAGTGATTCTCCAGCTGCCACCAGCGGTTGTCTCTCCTGTCTCCTCTTCTTCCTGTTCCTCTCTCAGAATGCGCCAGTTGTCACTATCAGAGCGCATGAACTCCTTTCTGCCACCCGGACCGCCCTCCTCGAAACCCAGGCGCACACCTTCCCTCCGCAGAGGTTTCTCAAAACGTCTCTCACTTCTGCAGAATGAAAAGAGACAGAGGCTTTCAATTTGCCTCTAAATCTAGATTGTTTGCTAATAAATGTACTTTATATTAATTGAGACAAGAGATAAAAGGAACAAACTGAGACTACAATAGGAAAAATAGCACAAAAGTGAAATTAAACTAAACAAGAAAATAAAACAATTAGGAATACCTGTCATCCCAGCTCTGACTGCGATGGATCTCTCGAACGCTACGACCAAAACCGCCCTCTCCTTCCTCAGTGGTTCTTTGGTAGAATCCGCCCTCTCCTCTTCCTCGACCTAAACACACAGTGTGACATAAACTTTAGCATCCCCATCAATACATGAATAATTACCACGCATGTACACATAAATAGATCAACTTGCCTCGACCGCCTCTTACACTGCCTCGGCCTCGGTTCACCCCAGCTGGGACGGCCCCGCCCCCCTTACCCATAAGCCTCAGCACAGCCACGCTGTTGACAGACATGGAGAAGTTTCTCTGCAAGGAGAGAAAACACATGAGGAATGAAACCAGGACCACACCAAAAACCGCAAAATCAGTGGAGATAACATCATTGTACTGCCAAAGGCCTTTTTTTTTATAAGAGCGTTTACGGTTTCTGAAAAATGTGCTCGCCCCACCTCAGATTACTTTCAGAGGGGAGTGTGTGCGTGTGTGATGCATGTCTAATCAGCCTCAAGCTCAAAATGCCAGACGTGTAAGTGTGCGCCTTTCACCTGCTCTTCTTCAGTGAGAGGCAACAGTGCCAGTGGCTGTTGAGGCTCATCCTGCAGAATAGCAGCAAACTCCTTATCCTGCATTTCTTCAGGGACCTGAAAACACACACACTATGACTCACTCTTCTTTTGCAAATGATGGACTCAAAATATCAGGAAATTTACATCTGGACAGAGAAACATTTTAAAGGGATTGTTCACCCAAAAATGAAAATTACCCCATGATTTACTCATCCTCAAGCCATCCTAGATGTATATGACTTTCTTCTTTTAGATCAATACAATCCGAGTTATATTAAGAAATGCCCTGATTCTTCCAAGCTTTCTAATGCTAGTGGTCCAGTTTGAAAGCAAAATGAAGTTTGTCCATGAAAAGTGCACCACACAACTCCAGGGGGTTAATAAAAGCCTCCTGAAGCGAATCGACGCATTTGTGTAAGATAGCACATATCCATATTTCAAACTTCGCAAACTGTAATCTCTAGTTTTCACTAACTGTTGTACGACGCAGGCATAGCATAAGCTCTGGTAAGTGACAAACATGGAAGAGTGGAGAGAGCAAAACATAACGGTGAATGAATTATGAATTAGAAGCAGTGTTGTTTTTGACAACCATCTTAGATTTAGTCTTAGTCTTAGTCTTTTGGACTAAAATGATTCTTAGTTTTAGTCAAATTTTAGTCACTTCTATATGTGATAGTTTTAGTCCAATTTTAGTCGACGAAAAGTCAAAAAGATTTTAGTCTAGTTTTAGTCGACGAAAAGTCAAAAAGGTTTTAGTCTAGTTTTAGTCAAAAAAAAGGGAAAAAAGTAGTCTTTTAACAAATTAATGTAGGTCAGTAAGTATTTTGCTCTTGGGTAGTGTCACTTATAAGTTCTGAAAATAGCAGATCTATAGTTCAACACAATGTGAGCTTCCGGATCGACTATTTTCACCAATAATTACAATAATGAAGGAATGTTTTAGAACATAAAAGACAAACAAGGATGGAATGCTAAAACGGCTTGCCATACTAGTATAGCAAAGAGTATTTAATGCTAAAACGGCTTGCCATAGCGTCAGATACTATTTAAGTTTTAATTGGCATGCACAATAAGCGGAAATGTCATGCATTTTAAACGTCTGACGGACCACCCACTAACATTTTCGTCTATTCTCGTCTCGTCAACGAAAACTCACACACGTCTCGTCATGTTTTAGTCATCAACGAGCCATTTTTATCTCGTCATCGTCTCGTTATCGTCATGAAAAAAAGTGGCGTCAACGAAATGATTTCGTCATCGTCATCGTTGACGAAAACAACACTGATTAGAAGTAATAAGCATTTGTATAAGAAAAGAAAGAAAGAAAATGTTTCGATATAAGCCAAGGTGAGGCTGGTTTCTCTTTGCTGTAAACTAAACTGGGTTCTGACTAGTGTTCATTTTGTTGACAAACTATGACGAAAAATGTTGGTTAACAAGCTTTTTTCCCCATGACTAAAACGACGTAGATGAGACGATAATAAGGTCAATAAATAACTATATCAACATG
Source organism: Garra rufa (assembly GCF_049309525.1). Taxonomy (NCBI): domain Eukaryota; kingdom Metazoa; phylum Chordata; class Actinopteri; order Cypriniformes; family Cyprinidae; genus Garra; species Garra rufa. The sequence continues at coordinate 50,857,097 of NC_133363.1, forward strand.
CAATTTCGTCGATGATAAAAGACGAGACTAAAATGTATTTAAAAAAAAAAAATCAAAACTTTACCAAAATCAAAGACAAAATATTATTGCGGACCGCTGTGTGCACGCCTCTACTATGCGAGCTTTCATGTGTGCCAGATAACAAGAGTTCAAATCCACAAATCAGAGTTTCTGTTACAAGAATACATTTTCTGGCAATCATGTGCACAAGCTCGCTCTTCATTGATCGATGATCTGAAAACACTGACAAACAAGTTGGAGTTTAGCGATCAAAGTGAAAGTGTCGCTCAGCCGGTCTGTCTTCTGTCATGAGATCTCGACTGTTTGCAAATGTGGCAGTTGAATAAATGCACTTACTCAACCGCTGTTGTTTTAATAGAGAAACATAGGCTATTGCAATTTGGAATTATTGGAAATTTTACTGTCTTTGACATTAATTTATATAATAAATAGCCTATTATAAACCAGTACATTGATGAGGTCAAATAAACCATGCGTATGAGTCTACATTCTATTGCTTTGTGCTTATCTGTGGAAGTGCAACACCTGAAATGCGAAACGAAAAATTTCTTAAATGACAACAGTTACCATTTTAGACTAAGACTAAAATTGAAAATAGCTGACAAAATGAACACTAGTTCTGACAAGACAAGCATATTCCCACCAAATGTCATCCGCTGGAACACCACACTCTCGTACGAGTTAGCATTAAACTACAATTACGTTATTATTATTTTCCTTACACAAATGCATCAATTCGCTTCTGAAGGCCTTTATCAAACTTCTCGAGCCATGTGGAGTACTTTTTATGATGGATGGATGCACTATACTTGCTTCAAAATCTGGACCCATTATAAAGCTTGGATAAGCCAGGAGATTTTTTTTTAACATAACTCCGACTGTGTTCGTCTGAAAGAAGAAAGTCACATACACCTAAGATAGCTTGAGTGTCAGTAAACCATGGGAACATTTTCATTTTTGGGTGAACTTTAAATATACAAAAAGTTCTGAGTTTAATCCATTAACATCCTTCTCAAATATTTCATACCGCACATTTTGAGTAAATTCCACAAGGCATTTTGCACCCTTATAAGGGCACTGCATCAAAGGCAATGCTACACAAATTGAGCAACTGAATCCCTTCCCCCCCACCGTCTCTTTCTTTAGGGTCAAGGTTTTTTTTTAACTCAGGTCTGCTCACTTGTGTTGCATCTGATCAAAAATACAGTAAAATCAGTAATATGGTTAAATATATCACAAAATAAAAGAACTGTTTTCTATTTTAATAATTTTATGATAGCAATATTTTCAGCAGACATTACTGCAGTAGTCTTCAACATCGCATGATCCTTCAGAAATCATTCTAATGTACTGATTTGCTGCTCAAGAAACATTTTTATTACCAATGTTGAAAACATTCTGTTAAATATTTTTTGTGAAAAACTGTGATGCCTTTTTAAAGTATTCTTTGACAAAATTCAAAAGAACAGCATTTCTTTAAAATAATGTTTTTTGAAACAGAAAAAAAAAAAAAAAAACATACAGCCCCCCATACTCTTGAACAGTAGCATACATTAAAAGGTCAAATAATCAGATGCTCACTTTCAAATGGAAACCACCAGTTTGTTGCTATTTCTAAGGAACGGACTATTCAAGGGTTAAGTTTGCGCAATGCTGATGTGGCTTCCTACAACAGACACTAACTGGTCAACCTTTACACATAACCCTCAAAACAACTTGCCTAAATAGAGAAAAATCAAAACATATCAGGTTCCCTTTTTAAAGCAGTTTCAGATTTGTATTTTTCCACAATACAAAGGGACTTTGAGTGCCTGGATTTCTTTAAAACACTTTTCAGACACACCGAAAATGCAATTACAACAAATCTCCATGCTTGATTAGTGCACACTGAATATTTCTTCTGCGATAAAAACCATGGTAAATCATTATCTTAAGGCACAGTTTCTAGAGTTTTTGTTGCAACAGAGCGCTGGTGCTGCCGTTGCCCGTGGAAACCTTTATGACTTCTGTCAGTACTGGTAAGACATTTTTTGCATTTTAAAGTCAACCAGTGGAAACATGTACCAGACATACATTGAATGCTAAACCTCAGGCCATGTAAACGTCACAAAAGACGTACATTAATGGACCTGCAAAAGGTTCCTAAGCACTTACTAAGCACATGAAACACTTATTAAGTGACATTTACAAACACAATGTTTGTATTCTACAAAAATCACAGAAAGATTAACTGTATGGATTTCTAATAACATTTGAAGAAAATTAAATTTACAAAAAGTAAAGAGACAGTTCACCCCCGCTCCCCCCCAAAAAAAATCTGTGATCATCAACTCGCCTAATGTCACTCAAAATACTCATGTTTGTTCTTTGGAATTAACAAAAAAGGTCATTCAGCTCAACATCCAGGCTGCTCTTTTCCATTTAATGGATGTAAATAGACATTAGGGACCAAAATTCCTCTAATGGAAACTTGTTTGATAGAAATTATTTAATTATTAACTAACACAGCTGTCAGTATATTGAAATCGGCCAAGCAGATATGAACAAATGAAGCCAATAATTCGAAAAAGCCCCATTACTAGTAGATCACTTTTTTGTGTGTGTCTAAACAATGTCAAGAAGTAAAGATGTAGGTACAATCATTGCAAACTGAACCAAACATTGCAAACTTGAAATAGGCCAACACAACCCAGGATTGTTTTTAAGCATTTTCCCACCTTGTTGTCTTTGACATAAAGTGCTAGCATCTCCTCTCGGCCGTAACGGTACTCGGCCAACTTGTACTTTGGCATAGCAGGAGAGGCAGGAGGGGAAGACACACTGCCTCCACTGGAAAGTGCACGGAGCCTGGGGGAGAGAGAGAAAGAGAGATAAAAAAAATCAGATCAAAAGAGATTCAGCGGCAACAATGTGAAAGCTTCATTGAGAAATGCGCCAATCCTGGCTACCATCCAAGGATGGTCCTGTCAACGTCGACTCATCCTACTTTATTTAGAATCTCTCACTCCCCATCTCCAAGGAAATGGTTCTGAAGCTTGGGCTGATGCTTGATAAAGGGAAACACTCTTAAAGTGATCCCCGAATATTAAGACTTGATATAACATAATAGGTATTTCTCTCTGAAATATGTAGTAGAAAACCCATGAAAACTTGCGTTATTTAAAAAATCCACATTGTTTTATACATATTTTGGACTATGGGGGACGCCATTATTTTTGATGGCGTGAAATGGTTGCACTCGGTAAGCTACTAACGCTACCTGTTGCTATTTTTACCGCAACACAACTCGGAATACACAATTCAGAAAATAAAATACTGGTACAATGCCATGTTGTGCAGCTTTCGGTTGAAATTTTTAGTCGAAGGGCAATGAGAAGCAATGCATGTCTTCACTGAATTCCTATGGATAAGAAGAGAAGAAAAAAATAGGAAGATGCCTATGGACAAATTAAAACTCCTAAAGACCTGCGTCTTTGTTCTCTCCACTTTGGCCCTCGATGCCTTTGAGGCTTTTAGTAGACCACAGCTACTGAAAGAGCTTACAAACAGCAGAAACAAGAAATGCTAGATGCCATCCTGGCAGTTTGTAAACATTTCTGACGCCTGAGCCACTGAAAGAGTTTCTCATCATGGATTTCACTCGATATCCGGTGAAATAGACTCCTTTTAGGGAAAAATCAATGGTACGGCATTTGGTTTAAGCATACACTTATATTCATCGCTACCTGTAAGCCCTTTCAGTAGCTGTGGTCATCGTATCAGTATTTTATTTTCTGAGCTGTGTTGCAGTAAAAATAGCAACAGGTAATGCCAGTAGCTGAGAGAGTGCAACCATTTTACATTATCAAAATAAAGGTGCCCCCCATAGTCTAAAATATGTATAAAACAATGTGGATTTTTTTTTTTTTAATGATGTAAATTTTCAAAGGGTTTTTCTACTGCTTATTTCAGCAGCCGTGGCCTAATGGTGAGAGAGTTGGGCTTGTAACTCAAAGGTTGCCGGTTCGATTCCCACACCGGCAGGAATTGAAGGTGGGGATTGAGAATGAACAGCGCTCTTTTCACCTTCAATACCATGACTGAAGTGCCCCTGAGCAAGGCACTGAACCCCCAGTTGCTCCCCGGGCGCTGGAGCAATGGCTGCCCACTGCTCCGGTGTGTGTTCACAGTGTGTGTGCGTGTGTTTGTTCACTTCTCACTGCTGTGTGTGTGCGCACTTGGATGGGTTAAATGCAGAGGGCCAATTTCAAGTATGGGTCACCATACTTGACACTACATCAAAAAAGAAAAGAAAAGAGACATAATTTACATTATATTAAGCTACACAAGTCTTAATACCCGGGGTTTCCTTTAAACAACTAAAAAAGGTAGAAATTATGCCTAATAAACCCATATAAATCAATTTACATATACACTATTGTTCAAAAAATTGAGTCAGGTTTTTTTTAAAGAAATTAATACTTTAATTCAGCAAAGATGCATTAAATTGATGAAAAGTGACAGTAAAGACCTTTAGAATGTTGCCAAATATTTTCCATTCCATGATTGTTTTGAACTTTCTATTCATCAAAGAGTCCTGAAAAGTCATATTTTCCATAAAATATTTAGCAGCACAACTGTTTTCACTATTGCTAATAATACGAAATGTTTTCAAGCAGCACATCAGCAAATTAGAATGATTTCTGAAGGATCATGTGACACTTAAAACTGGAGTAATTCCATCAAGGGAATAAATTACATTTTAAAATAGAAAACAGATATTTTAATAAAAAAAAAAGATTAAAACAAATCTTACCAACCCCAAACTTTTGAATAGTAGTGTATAATAGTTATATAATGTTTAATTTTAGACAAACAGGAAAATCAAGTGGCTTGAGTTGCTTTGTCAGATACTTTATATAAAAACTGTGCTCATAGTGTAAATAACTCTGCTGACTATACCGGGATTGATCTGGTTTTGTTGTGTGTCAGAATCGCCAGAGTTACTGTTGTTTTGACAACTTTCCTTGGCGCTGACATTATCTCGCCCCCGGCATTTGATGTTAGTGGTTCCTGGTTCGAGCCCAGCGGCTTTTAGGGGCCAGTGCAAAGTTGTTTTTCCTGACTGAAACCACTTTTCAGCGGTGGAAACATGTGAAACGGCACCGGCTGAGGCACCTTGTTGGTGGAAAAGGGGTTTCAGAGCTGTGGGTGGCTTTGTAAACTTTACATAAATACTACCCTGCTGAGATAAGCTGATGAAGAAAGCTTTGAGGAAACATACCACCCCTGCATTGTACATGTCAAACTCAGGAATTCACTTTTGTTGGCCAAGGACCAACTATGCACAGAAGAGCCTTAGTTCAGCAGAGGACCACGCCTAACGGTTTAATTTCTGCATAATCATTTAGTGTGCGCCAAGAGGAGATAGAGGGGGAGAAGCGGGTTGGGAAGAAGGGAATGACGTGAGAGAGAAGCTTACAGAAACATGGGGAAAGTAAAGAGCGGTGCTGAGGAAAATACTTTGACTTTTAAATTGAGTAGATCATTAAAGTGATTTAGGAAGGAAATATATCTTCAAAAAACATACCTATAAAAGATAAACTGCTTTGGGCTATGTGACAAAAGGTTATATGTGACCCTGGACCACAAAAGGTCTTAGGTAACATGGGTACATTTGTTAGCCTGGAAAAATCCAGACCCTAATCTATTAAGATTAAGGGTCTGGGATCGAGCAATGAAAACTGCCTAACTCGAGGGGCGGCACCAAGCATCCATTTGAAACTCTAACTGCACGCAATTGAATAACGCCACGACCAATCACAACAATACACGCTTAGCTACCAGCAGAGCTAAATGATGTTTCATTAACAAAGTTCGGGAGAAGCGCGTCAGATGCTTAGCGTAAACATCACAAGTCAATCAGCGCCATAGGTTTAAATACAGCTGACTCACCTAAATTCACTCGATGGTTTATCAGTAAACCTCCACCACCCCATCTCATCACTCCGAGTTCTCGCTACTCCTATTGGGGGGTAACGCACTCTGGGTTCGGGCCACTCCTGAGCTCGGAGCCCTTCACCGGACAGCAGGCCAAACATGCACTACTATTCTCTGGCTAATTATATGTAAGCGTGAACTCGTGAACTGATAGATTAAACTCTTGCCGTATCCAGTCGGCAAAACAGCAAAAACGTCCTTCTTGCAAAGGAACGATTCGAGTTTTCGGTTTTCTGTTCCTCTTTTATATGGAAGGCCAAATCTAACTCGTTCATTGTAGCGGCCAAAGCCGTTTCAAACAACGATCTTTCAAAGTTTACTATATGATTCGGACTTCTCAGTGCTGTCATCATCAGCTTAGCTCGCCTCTGGCCCGCCTACATCAGATACACCGATTTGATTGGTTCCCACTATTGCTTACGTATTGCAGTAACCTGCATCATTGCTCGATGCCAGAGTGTCTTGCAGAGACAATTCAAAATGTGCTCTCGCAAGACCTCTGGATTTCCAGGGTATACATTTGTAGCAATAGCCAAAAATACATTGTATGGGTCAAAATTATCGATTTTTCTTTTATACCAAAAATTATTAGGATATTAATTAAAGATCATGTTCCATGAAAACATTTTGTAAATTTCCTACTGCAAATATATCAAAACGTAATTTTTGATTAGTAATATACATTGCCAAGAACTTAATATTAGGTTAATATTTTGATTTTTTTTTTGCACCCTCCGATTCAGATCAATGGAAAGCTTATTTATTCAGCTTTCAGATGATGTATAAACCCTTATGGCGGATTTGGGGGACCAGACTGACACATTTTTTTGGTCTGTCACATTGCATTGTATGTGCCATTCAAAGGTGCACTTTAAAAACATCTAATTTAAACCTTGAATCAAAACGTTCGGATTTGTTAAAAAAAATGTAAGGATTTACAATTGCCAGATGTTCTTGCTTTTATCAAAGCAAAGATGCACTAAAGTAGGACGACAGCATTCAATTTACATAAATTAAATTACAACTAAAACAAAACTAGAATACAAAACTGTGGAAAACAATGTTGAACAGCAGTGATTAACTAAATATTTTACTCTGTAAAAAAACATAACTAGTTCAGGATTTCCAATGCAACATAAACAATGCAACATGTTTTTGAAAGAAGTCTCTTATGCTGCCAAACTTTTATTTACTTGATCAAAAACACAGTAAAAACGGTATTATTGTGAATTATTTTAATATTGTTATTATTTAAAATTACCGTTTTCTATTTTAATATATTTTAAAATGTAATTTATACCTGCAATGACAAAGCTGAATTTTCAGCAGCCATTACTTCAGTCTTCAGTGTCACATTCTTAAAATGATTTCTAAGGTGCTCAAGAAACATTTATTATGACTATCAATGTTGAAAACATCTGTGCTGCTAAATATTTTTGAGGAAAGAACAGCACTTATTCGTAATACAAATCTTTTTACATTATAAATGTCTTACCTTATCACTTTTGACCAATTTATTGCAACCTTTCTGAATGAAGTATTAATTTCTTTATAAAAAAAAAAATTATGAGAGCATTATCGCCTCAGAGATACGCATGCAATACAACATGGCAAAAAATAACAACATAGCATTTAGTCACTTAGCCTAAAGTAGCTTATTAGAGGAAAAAGTAGTGAGGTAATAACATCACTGCTTCCATTTAATTTCTCCAACAGTGATAAAGAATGGAAGAGAGAAATGAATCAGTCAAGGACAGTGATGAAAAAAATTACAAGAAAAGGAGAAGAAAGAAAGGGGAGGGAGCGAAGTGAAGGAGACATAGAAATAGAAAGGATTTTACCATTCTGGGCCAAAGTTAAGTGTTTCAGCAGTCATATTCTTCCTTCCTTCTCAGAGGTGAAAGTCTACAAACAGAAATACCTGAATAAGAGCATGCGATGCACTGAAATATGCTGCAAGCATACTTCTGTTCATTAGTACACACAGATTCTTCTATTACACTGCAGTGCAAAGCACACATGACTAATAAGACATATCTATATATGTATACACAGTGGTTTATGTGTTATTCTTACCCTGTCCGGGGGAGTGGCGCAGGCAAGACTAGGCTGGACCAGGTCTGGGTGAGAGGGCTGAAAGTTGTGTGTTTGTATATATGTGTGCTTGTGTGTGTTTCAAAGTAGCCAACTTAAGAGAAAGTAGGGTTATAGCTGCCTTATTCAGGGCGTGTGCAGGAGAGCAGAAATACAAAAGGTCAGACACGGTAAGAGCTCTCTTGTTCACAGCCGATGAAAACAAACAAATAAAAACTAATGGAAAATAAATCAAAATCCCCTAAAATGAGTAATACCTGTTGCACTGCAGAAAACTGCACAGCTTTGATACTGACGTCTAAAGTCGGTTGACTACAGGGAAAACAGACAAAAAAAAAAGAAAAATAAAGACAAACTTGTTGATAATACAGCTGCCAGAAGCAGTTATGACCCCAATAAGCTTCTCTCTTTGTCTATTTTTGTATGTCTTTCTAACTCTTTTTGTTGTACTGGCAATGCTGTGTGGACCAGGTCCCAGCTGGTGACCCCCGCCTCACGCCGACAATCCCTCTCCCTCCTCTATCTGCAAGAGAAAACAAGAAATGACCACTTTAATATTGTGGGCTAAATGCAAACGCCATAACTGAAGCCATTAAAACAGAGAAAAGGGCAGTGCAATAGTGTTATTTCAATATTATATATACCCCATTACATTTCTTTTGTGCTTGTCACATTTACTTTTTTGTGTTTACATATACCTTGCAGAATCTGCAAAATGTTAATTATTTTACCAAAATAAGAGGGATCATACAAAATGCATGTTATTTTTTATTTAGTACTGACCTGAATAAGATATTTCACATAAAAGATGTTTACATATAGTCAACAAAAAAAAAAAAAAAAAAATAATAATAATAATAATAATATATATATTATTTTTTATACATTATATATATATAATTGACCCTGTTCAAAAGTTTACACACCCCTGATTCTTAAAGGAACACTCCACTTTTTTTGAAAATCCATTCAGCAGTTCTCCTGTTCTGGCGATATCACTTTTAGCATAGCTTAGCATAGATCATTGAATCCTATTAGACCAGTAGCATCACGTTCAAAAATGACCAATGAATTTCCATATTTGTTGTATTTAAAACTTGACTCTTCTGTAGTTATATCGTGTACTAAGACCGGTGGAAATGCAAAGCTGCGAGTTTCTAGGCTGATAAGATTAGGAACTACACTCCCATTCCGGCGTAATAGTCAAGGAAGTTTGCTGCCGTAATAAGGCTGAAGCAGGAGCAGTAATACCATGCAGCACATGTACAAATGCTAAACTAGCTGGGAACTCATTTCTGATAATACTCCGCCTGCTTCGGCCATATTACGGCAGCTAACTTCCTTGACTATTACGCCGGAATGGAAGTGTAGTTCCTAATCTTATCGGCCTAGAAACTCGCAGCTTTGCATTTCCACCGGTCTTAATACGCGATATAACTACAGAAGAGTCAAGTTTTAAATACAACAAATATGGAAACTCGTTGGTCATTTTTGAATGCGATGCTATTGGTCTAATAGGATTCAATGATCTATGCTAAGCTATGCTAAAAGTGATATCGCCAGAACAGGAGAACGGCTGAATGGATTTCAAAACGGTAAAAATCAGCTTATTAACTCGGGGGGAGTTGGAGAATGAGCCTATTTCCAAAAAAAGTGGAGTGTTCCTTTAAGTGTTTTTTGGTTTAGTGATAGTTGTTCATGAGTCCCTTGTTTGTCCTGAACAGTTAAACTGCTAGCTGTTCTTTAGAAAAATCCTTCAGGTCCCACAAATTCTTTGGTTTTTCAGCATTTTTGTGTATTTGAACTCTTTCAAACAATGACTGTATGATTTTGAGATGCATCTTTTCACACTGAGGACAACTGAAGTAACTATTACAGAAAGTTCAAACACTCACTGATGCTCCAGAAGGAAACACAATGCATTAAGAGCCAGGGGGTGAAAACTTTTGGAATTTGTAGATCAGAGTAATTATAAGTTATTTTGTCTTATGTTGAAAACATGTATGTATCTTCTGTAGCTTCTGAAGGGCAGTACTAAATGAAAAAATATGATATTTAGGCAAAATAGGAAAAATGTACATATATTTATTCTGTTCAAAAGTTAAAACCCCTGGCTCTTAATGCATCGTTTTTCCTTCTAGAGCATCAGTGAACGTTTAAACCTTCTGTAATAGTTGCACATGAGTCCCTCAGTTGTCCTCAAATAGATCTCAAAATAGGCATCTCATATGTAAATGTCTTTTATGTGAAATATCTTATTCAGGTCAGTACTAAATAAAAAAATAACATGCATTTGTTATGATCCCTCTTATTTTGCTAAAATAGTTACCATTTTGCATATTCTGCAAGGTGTATATAAACTTTTTACTATATTGACATTTATTTTTGGTTCCAGTTTAAGCTTTTTTTGCCAGTTAGTAATATTAATGCATCAATTTTAAATGAAAATTAGAAATGCTGTATTGACAACTAAATAAAGGTTTTTTTTAATCTAATATTTATATATTATTTCAGCTTTGTTTCAATGAGCAAAAATGTTTTAGTAGTTTTAGTTCTAGCTTCGGTTAACTATAACAACTATGCAGTGCACATTGCCCAACATCCTCCTCCTGTAATAGTATCCTACCAATTTAAAGGCCAAGCGTACATGAAAATAAACTCACTTCTTTTTCAAATATTCTGAAAGATATTTAAGAAACATGACCACAAACAAACCATGCCTTAGGAAACACATAGAGAAACGAGTTCATTTGTGGCTAAGTTTACTAGAACACTATATTTTGGAAAGGGCAAGTGTGCATAATGTGTGTTTTAGGTGAAATTCTTTCTATATTATTGGCATTTGCGCTGCACAACTAGACGTTATTGCAATCAGGATAGCATGGAAATGGAAAAGCAACATCCCAGGGGTTTAATCAACAGCACCCACAGATGTCATAGCAACAGAAATATCTAAGCAACAGAACAAACCGTTGAGAATAAATAGTATTCATTGGGGGAGCCTGGCTCTTTAACGTAAAGTACTATATGAGAATCCATATCGTCTCAAGAACAATTAAAGACACCTGTAATTTCAAAGGCACTTAGAGATACATCAGTATGCCTGAGAGAGCTCATAATTCATCATGGGAGTTAAGCATTCGCGATGGCTATGTGAAGAGCTGCCACATAACAGCAAACAACTCAAGTATAAAGAGATTAAACAATTTGATTCAAAGAACTGGTTAAAAAAATGATTCAGCGATTCTTTTTATATCATCAGGTGGTCACTAAAACTTGTTTCATGCACTGAGCGTACTAATAATGCCATGGACAATGGCAAATGTACATTGTGTTTATTAATAATGGTATTAATATGTAATTTCTACTCATAAGAGTATAGAGGATTTGCACTTACATCATGATTTGGTCAGTTACCCGAATACACGGCCATATTGGCAATCCTTGAATGTAAACAACAGCATGGATTACATGGTTAATGTATTACTGAATACGTTGTTCTGCTAATTTATGCTGTCTAAACCACAGGAAAAACATGTGGAAGGTGCTAAATCATACATTGAAGGACTTAAGCAGGAAAAGCCGCAATATTTTGGCAAACTAAAGTTAATTTGTGGTAAAGATAAGTACAAACAGTAATAATTTCTGGAAATGATAAGAACAAACATAAATGTTGATGATTCTTGCCCTGGAAATCTATGGGGTTCCATTTGTGCCGAAAAAAAAGTCGACTGCCTTGTGCTTTGTACTATACATTTGTCTTTGTCTACAGTCATTGCCTACTTGTTCAGGTAAATCAGTATATGTTGACGTGCATGTTGTTTGTTGAAATTGTCTTAATCTGTCGTCCTGCTTTCCTTTTCTCTGTTGTTTTTACTGTTGTCCTAACTGTCATTTTGTTCTGTCGTTCTGTTCTGTCGTCTTATTCTGTCGTCATAATGTCTTGTTGTTCTGTCATCTTTAAGTGCAGTAAAGTTAGTTTTAGATTTGATATTTGCTACATATTCGACTAGGATGGTTTAGGGATCATCTGCAAATTTACCTCACAGTACAAAACGAGCAAACGGTGAGCAAACTGACTTAATATATTTTGCCAATATCTGGCTTTACACAATAGTTCCAATTGGCAACATTTATTTAGTCAAGTTACCCACTAAGCATTTACGATAGTCCTGTAAACATTAATTTGAATGAATTATTGGACTTCATTTTGTACTGTGAGGTAAATTTGCAGATGATCCCTAAAGCATCTTAGTCGAATATGCAGCGAATATCAAATCTAAAACTTTACCACACTTAAAAATGACAGAACAACACAACATTAGGACGACAGAATAAGACGACAGAACAGGACGACAGAACAGGGACAGAATAGGACGACAGAATAAGACGACAGAAAAGGACGACAAAACAAGATGACAGAACAGGACGACAGAATAGGATGACAGAATAAGACAAAGACAATGGGGCAAATGTATAGTACAAAGCACAAGGCAGTCGACTCTTTTTCAGCACAAATGGAACCCCATAGAAATCCTGGTTCAGTTTGGCCAACCACAAATGCCTTTTCTTCCATTTGTAACACTTCATTAACTGACATATCTTTGTTTATGCTTTGACTCACAATTATATATATATATATATATATATATATATATATATATATATATAGGTTATTAAAATCAGTTTTTAAAGTAAGTTACTTTCCATCCCACAAGTAAAATCCTTGATCCACTCCACTCATTCCGAATATGACAGTTCGCGATTCAACGAATCAGTGAACTCATGACTCAATAAGCATTCAGAAGGATTTGTGAACCAATCCCATTTGTGAAATGGTTCAATCAATTCAGTGAAGAGATCTGACTCAAAAGAACGAGTCGTTTACGAATGGGAAATAACTACAACTAACTACTCGCCATTAGGCTATTTCTACATTGACATATCTTCAATTAAAATGCTCTGAATCATTAATATATTTCCAGTAAGTTTTATTTGAAACCTTTACTCTATTCAATCATTACATATTTAATGAGTAACTTAACTTTGAGCAAATTTATTTACTTTCCATCCCTCAAGTAAAATCGTCAATTGACTCGAATCTGACAGTTTGCAATTCAAGGAGTCAGTGAGCTAATAGCTCGACAACCGTCGCGAACTAATCCATTTTGTGAATCGGTTCAATCGATTCACTGAAAAGATTTGACTCAAAAGAACGAATCGTTCAAGAATGGAACAGAAGTACAACTAACTACTGGCCATTAAGCCATTTCTAAGGAAAGAAGGAAAGGAAAGGACGTGATGTGTGGCCAAGTATGGTGACCCATACTAAGGGTTACAAGTCCGACTCTCTAACCATTAGGCCACGACTGCCTACATTGACCTAAGTTATCTTCTTTTGAAATGCTTTGAATCATAAACATATTTCCAGTAAGTTCTATTTGAAACAATTACTCCATTCAATCATTAAATATTTATTGAGTAACTTAACGTTAATAAAAGTTATTTACTTAACATCCCACAAGTAAAATCTCGAATCTGACAGTTTGGGATTCAACGAGTCAGTGAGCTAATAGCTTGACAACCGTCGTGAAACAATCCTATTTGTGAATCGGTTCAATCGATTCACTAAAAAGATCCGACTCAAAAGAACGAATCGTTCAAGAATGGGACATAACTACAACTAACTACTCGCCATTACGCCATTTCTATTTGATGTGTCCTCAGGCTCAACTCAAACGTACGCCGAGGAAAAGGGCTATTTTGTAACACATGCGAAATGTCGATGTTTAATATTTATAGCGTGCAACGAAAATGACTATTAAAATAGCGTGGTGTCGTTTTTCTATTGATTGGAGGACTTTTGAGGGGCGTCGCGTGCACCAGGAGGGGGGAGTGTGCATGCGCGTGCACAGCCTGCACACTCCCCCTCCCTGTGCACGCGGCGCCCCTCCAAACTCCACTCCGCTGCTTCCCGTGGCCTTCAACCCATGGCCACAGCTGCCTTAGCAAACATACAACAAGCCTCACATCTTAAAACAGCACGATTAATTCCCACACACCCAAGCGCTGGCCACTTAAAGCTGCTTATGCAATAATATGCGTTCGCTGTCCGCACACACACTGCCCTTCCCCTTCCAAGTTTGCATAAAACTTAATGCAACACCCATCTGCCATTAACGCTTCAGACATTCAAGGAGAGAGAGGCACACACAGTTCCTGACCGTATTTCTGGAGCTGTCGATGCGATTACTGTCCAGTCGCCCCGTCGAACTCTACGATCTTCACTTTGGATGCATGTGCAGTTGTTTGTGTTCTGTGCTCCTCCTCGAGAATCGTGTTCCGTTTTTACTGTTTTTTGCTCTCACTCCCTCTCCAATGGTCGTTGCGTGTTGATGTCTAGTACGCTCTTGTTGTTTGTGTTTTAGGGAAGATGGCCGTCCTACTCGGTCATACCACGTGACCGGAGTGTCGAGTTGCTTTTAGAGGAGCGTGAAGAGAGCGACCCCTAACGGAACATTTGATATTACTGCAGGAAATGTACTTGTACAAAATAAAAGCCACATGACTAAAATGTTTGGACCGAAACAATATTGAAATAAATAAATACATACACTACCAGTCAAACGTTTTTTAACAGTAAGATTTTTAATGTTTTTTTAAGAAGTCTCTTCTGCCCGCCAAGCCTGCATTTATTCGATCCAACAAAATATTGTGAAATATTTTTACTATTTAAATATCTGCCTTTTATTTGAATATATTTAAAAATGCAATTTATTCCTGTGATCAAAGCTACATTTTTAATTATTACTCCAGTCTTCAGTGTCACACGATCCTTCTGAAATCATTCTAATATACTGATTTGCTGTTCAAGAAACATTTATTATTATCGATATTTAAAACAATTGAGTACTTTTTTTAAGGAGTCATCAATAAATAGAAAGATCCAAAGATCAGCATTTTTCTGAAATAAAAATCTTTTGTTACATTATACACTAAACCATTCAAAAGCTTGGAGTCAGTATATATATATATTTATAGAAATTATAGAAATTAATACTTTTATTTAGCAAGGATGCTTTAAATTGATCAAGATTTCTATTTCAGATAAATGCTGTTCTTCTCAACAAAAATTCTAGCTGTTGTCAACATAACATTAATAATGTTTTTTAATGTTTTTTATTTAAGATTATTTAACATTAAGATTTTTACAGTTTTTTATCAATTATTATTATTATTATTATTATCAATATTTAAAACAGTTGAGTCTTTGATCATAGACGTTAATACTTTCATTTAGCAAGGATCCTTTAAATTGATCAAAAGGGATAATAAAGATATTCTTAATGTTACAAAAGATTTCTATTTCAGATAAATGCTTTTCTTCTCAACTTTCTATTCATCAAAGAAACCTGAAAAAATTCTAGCTGTTGTCAACATAATAATAATAATAAATGTTTTTTATTTTAGATTATTTAACATTAATATTTTTTTAAGTTTTTTTAAGATGTCTGCTTACCAAGCCTACATTTTTTTGATCCAACATACAGCAAAAGCAATGATATTGTGAAATATTTAAAAAAAAAAATGTTTTCTATTTGAATATATTTCAAAATGTAATTTATTCCTGTGATCAAAGCAAAAATCAAAGAAACCTGAAAAAAATTATATTCAGCTGTTGTCAACATAATAATATTAATAATAATAATAATAATAATAATAATAATAATAATACATGCTTTTGAGCAGCAAATCAGAATATTAGGATCACCTGAATAAATTATATTTTAAAATATACTCAAATAGAAAACAGTTATTTTAAATAGTAAAAATAGTTCAAAATTTTACTGTTTTGCTGTACTTTGGATCAAATAAATGCAGGCTTAGTCAGCAGAAGAAACATCTTTAAAAAGCATTAAAAATCTTACTGTTCAAAAACTTTTGACTGGTTTTATACATGTCTATAATTTTGAATCTGTGAATTTTTGGTAATCTGTGAATATTCTTGGTAACAGTTATTTTGGAATAAAAAAAAGCTCCAAAAAGATTATTGCTCCAAGCCAAGTACTTTTATTTCTATAGATACCGATTTTGTACAGCTTGTTTCTATAGATTGTACAGATTTTACAGATCAAATTGTGTGAAAGCAGATAAGCAAGAAAACATCAGAAGAATCAATTATGGAAATGTAACATTGTGATTACATCATTTAAATGTTCAATTGCAGTCTTATGTATTATAAAAATGGATAGATGGTATTTGGAAATAGCCTATATAAAATAAACATGCGTTTTCACTGTGGTCTTCATATTTAAAAATAAAAATATAACCATTATAATTATAACCACTATAATCATCATAAATTACCAAATTCCATGTTAATTAAAATACACGAAAATTAGCTTCTTTGGTCTTGGGAAGATTTTCAGAAATATAGCTGCGATTACAACACTGAAATCGAGTACGTCATAAT
The DNA here is from genome assembly GCF_049309525.1 of Garra rufa. Taxonomy (NCBI): domain Eukaryota; kingdom Metazoa; phylum Chordata; class Actinopteri; order Cypriniformes; family Cyprinidae; genus Garra; species Garra rufa. The sequence continues at coordinate 50,873,664 of NC_133363.1, forward strand.
CACGGACTTTTACTTTGACAGCTTCGTGAACGCGCTTGTGTTGGTTTTTCCGCGAACATGGAGGCGGTTGTGTCGGATATAGTGGCACCAGAAGATCTAAAGGTAAAACATTTGATTCTTTACTTTTATGAGTGTAAATCCAAAATGACATCGATGTCGTCTTGATGCTTGGTTGTATGTGGTGAAATGACTGATATCGGGTTTTAATCGGGAGTCTCGACTTACGCAGTTGTACTGTACTTCATCAAAACAACAACATTGAATATGTCATGATTGATGTAACTCATAGACTTACGTAAGAGTAGACCTACAACGCTTTTTGGATAAAATAGTCTTATTTTATCAATATACTATTGTTATACTATCATCTCACCTACTTTTTTAATGAAATCAGATGTTTAATTCCTGCTGTAAAAGTTAGTCTATGTTTGTCGGCCAGGGGGAGCGCATGATCATGATATTATCCATCCACTGATGCAATTGAGTCAATCTGATTGTCAATGGCTTCTTATCTTTTAGAGGTTTGAGAAGAAATATAACGCTGAGCTGGTGAAAGGACCTGTTTCCAGGGAAACTACTTTTGAATACGCCTGGTGTTTGATCAGAAGCAAGTACACAAACGACATTGTAAAAGGCATTCAGCTATTGGAAGGTCAGTGCTTCAGCTTGTTAAGCTCTAACTATAATTGTTAGTAAAAAATTCAGTAAAACGTGATTCTGTTTTCTTTGATCAGAACTGGTTCATACATGCAAAAAAGATGATCAGAGAGATTTTCTCTTCTACCTTGCTGTTGCAAACTATAGACTTAAGGTGAGTTTGCATTTTCCTTTTTTGATATGTGCTGTGGTTTGTGGTTTTCACTGCTATTAAATGTTATTTATATAACATATATTTGTATGAAGACGTCTCAGGCATCTAATTAAAAGAGTGTTTCTCAACTCTGTTCCTGGAAGCCCTATTACATTGGAATTTACTGCATAATTTCTAAATTAAATCAGATCTGTTAAGTAACTTTATTGTCACGTCACCATATAAACAAGTGTAATGTATAAACGGTTCAATACGAACACCAGATGAAGTAAATGTGCAGAGATGAATCTCACAAAACCTGGCAGGTACACTGTCAAGTCATATTTTACCCCCAAATCAATTTGTGAAAGAATTGTCTTATGCTCATTCATGCTGAATTTAAATGGGCTTTGAAATATTTAATCTCTCTCTTTGTTTTGCTCATCAATCTTTTGTTCTTCTCTCAGGAATATGAGAGAGCACTGAAGTACATTCGAACTCTGCTGAAGAATGAACCAGAGAATAAACAGGCCCTGGAACTGGAGAAACTCATCAACAATGCGCTAAAAAAAGGTGAGAGAAGTCAGTGGCCCTTTAAATTAGGATTTTGTGACACATTTTAATAATTAATACTTTTATTTAGCAAGGACTCATTTAATTTTAATAAAAGTGACAATAGCCGGATTTCCATCCAAAGTTGCGATTTTAACTTGTGCAAAATTAGAATATTGCATAAAACATTGCGAATAAGAGATCAAAATCGTAACTTCCTGATAAACTGGCACTAAATATCACTAAGAAAAGTAGGAGAAGCCACTGAATATAATACTTTTTATATATAATACATTACTTGCGACTCAGAGAGAGCATTTGAAACGCAATAAATGTGGTCACTGCTTTTGGAGGGAGATGCCTGCTGTTTAGGAGACAGTTATACAGAAATACTTTGAAGACAGACTTTGCTCAGGCATTTCAGAATAACCCTAACATTTCCGACACTGTGCAATGAGATCAGCCCAGTGGTTAGTCAAGTTATCCTGTTACATGACTTTTTTGGTGCACATGGAGGAATTTATTCACAAAATGCATTTCTATTCACATTTAACCTGTTTTTGAACAGTTCAAAAACCATCTCAAGCGAGCATAAAATTATTTGCCAATTAAGGGATTTTTTATTTTATTGTGCCATTTGCATCACTCACTCGTTTCTGATGCAATACTTCAAAATGTGTATAAAAATGGGTGATGGAAACATAGCTAATAAAGCTAATAAACTTTCTAAAGAAATTTCTGTTTTTAAACAAATGCTATTGTTTTGAATTTTCTATTCATCAAAGAATCCTATGAAAAAAAGTATCATGGTTTCCACAAAAATATTAAGTTGCACAACTGTTTTTAACATTGATAATAATCAGAAATGTTTCTTGAGCACCAAATATCAGCATATTAGAATACTTTTTGAAGGAGCATGTCACTGCTACAGTGCCTTGCAAAAGTATTCATACCCCTTCATTTTTTTTCACGTTTTGTTGCAGCATTATGTTAAATAACTTTTTTTTTCCACATCAATCTACATCTCATACACCATAATGGCAAAGCAAAAAATAGGTTTTTAACATTTGTGCAAATTTATTACAAATAAAAAACTGAAAAGATCCCGTTGCATAAGTATTCATACCCTTTTCTGGGATACTCGAAATTTAGCTCAGGAGCATTCATATTGCTTCTAGATGTTACTACACTTCGAGTGGAGTTAAACTGTGGCAAATTTGAATGAGTATGATTTAGAAAGGCACACACCTCTCAGAAAAGGTCTAACTGCTGAAAATGCATATCAGAGCAAAAACCAAGTCTTGAGGTCAAGATAACTGCCTGTAGAGCTCAGTGACAGACTTGCGTTAAGTTAATGATCTAGGAAAGAGTTCAGAAAAAAAATCTGCTGCATTGAAGGTTCACAGAAGCATTATCCATAATGGAAGATGATTGGAACAACTAGGACTCTAATAAAATAAAAAAAAATGTCTGCCAGCCCCCATCCAAGCTGACAGAGCTTGAGAGGTGAAAAGGTGAGGCAAAGAATGGCAGATAATTGCCAAATGCAGATGTGCAAAGCTTGTCACATCATACCCAAAAAAACTTGAGGCTGTAAAGGTGCTTCAACTATGTACTGAGTTACAATAGTGTATGAATACTTATGCAATGTACTTATTTCAGTGTTTTTGTCATTATTATGGTGTATGGAGTGTAAATTGATGTGGGGAAAAACTAATTTAAAGCAGCTTAACATAATGCTGCAACAAAACAAAATGTGAAAAAAAAGAATACTTTTGCAAGGCACTATATATGCACATTAATCAGAATTTAGCAATTGCTATTCAGTCATGTAAATGCCATAGTCCCATTGCTGCACTGTTTTTCTGACAATTTTGATTCCACAAATTCTTTCCCACCCAGTTTTAACAAGAAATTTGGGTCACACTTTATTTTGAGATTCAGTTCTCACCATTAACTATGACTTTTGTGTCATGAAACTCCTAATTTGCTTCTTATTAATAGTTAGTAAAGTAGTTGTTAAGTTTAGGTATTATGTAGGAATAGGGACGTAGAATATGTGCTTTATAAGTACTAATAAACAGCCAATATGTTATTAATAGGCATGCTAAGCAACAAGTTCCTATGGTTCCATGGTCCCTATACTAAAGTGTTACTGAAATTGTTGCTTATACCTTCTTCAAAAAACACACTGAAAAGTAATATATGTGCATACTCCACTAAATGTCCCAGTTTGACAGCAACATGCATTACATCTGGTTTCATTACGTTCTTCATGATTGCACATAGTGTGTGGAAAGAGCGTTTTGACATTCTATAATTGCTTTGCCATTTTACATCTGTAAACTGTAACATCACAGCTTTCTCTCACTAGTCCCTGCTGCATTCGCTCTCTCTTCTTCTTGCTGAGTTACCAGCACATGACCGCACGTGCTTTTTAGCAATTACCTGATTATTTTCATTTTATGACCATGTTGTCAGACATTTTTTTTAAAAGCAGGAAGTTGAGAAGTCCTTATTAAATTGTATAAAGTAATTATATAGTCTTGATTATATTGTCATACCTGCAACCATGTTTATAGGAATATTTCAATGTCTGCAAGTGTAGAAACACTTGAATATAGGCCTTGAACTGAATTTGATGTGCATGTAAATAAAACTTCTTTTTTTTATTCGTTTCAGATGGATTTGTTGGCATGGCTATCGTCGGCGGTATCGGTTTAGGTGTGGCCGGATTGGCTGGTCTTATTGGTTTGGCCGTGGCCAAAGGTGCAAAGTCCTAATACGGAGTTCCTGATGAGCGTACTTTGATTCCGTTCCTCTCCCGAAGAGAGACTTCATGATTTCTTATAATCACATAAAGCCATGAGGAAGCCTGTCCATTTTTATTTTGTATTTTTCTGCTGGCTTTCATAATATTTTACTACTTCTTTTGCTTTATCATTCTCCAGCTCGTTTTGGTATGTGTGGGGTTGGAATAAAGTAATAAGTTGTATGTTTTTCCTCTGAAACCTTTTGTTTTTCGAAGGAAATTCAGCTACAGAGGTTTGCCAAAGATTTGCAGTGCAGGATAATATTGTAATAGCATGCATTTTTTGGGTTTTCTCTTTTTAAATTAAATATATAAATGCACTTACACTATAGATAATCAATATGGAACATGTTTGATAAACTACATTAATACCTCAGGCTGTTAATAAATGAAAATGTGTCCTTACTAAATTAATAAGGTGTGCTTACATGTGTAGTTGCACATTTAATTTGGAAGTTTCATGGATCACCGGCCTTGTAATGCATTTTCATGCAAGTCATCGTTGTCAGCACCGTGTTTGTTACCCACTGGATTACATGTGCTGTCAAGTGTTTCATCTTGCTTACCTTGTGTGACTTTTTGTAATCTGTACTCATTTTATACTGAACCAACTGTGTTTTTTCCAGTTTTCTTTGTCCTCCACACATTAAGAAACTGGATTTCCATTATTCAACAAAACAATGTATTTTATCTACAAAAAGCAAATAAAGGGGTTTTTAATTGGGGGTTGAAGCGCAGAATGGTCACGGATTAGCGATTGCCACGTATAAATGATCATGCAGACCAAACCGTAAGTTGTAGAGACTTGAAAGTTGAAGGGATGGTAGAACTCACGTCACCAAGTCTCGCCCCAGTCTGCCTGACGGGCACTACAGCGATCAAAACCATCTCTTAACTCCAAAACCATCAGTCGCTGACTCAAGTGTCTTATGTTGTTGGAAACCTTGACTCACGCTGGACAAAAAGCAGATTCGATCATGAGGAAATTTTCAAGTAATTAGGATTTTTTGCAAACTAGTCCTAGGTTTTTCACCCGATCGGAACCAAACCAGTGCAGAAAGATTCTCTGGAGAGTGAATATCAATAATTATCAAAAAAAGTCTAACTTTCGACTCACCGTCACAAAGGGACACCAAACGTTCGAAAGGGCAGGGGCCAACTTTTAGTAAAATGCCTATAACTCCTGAAAAGAATGAGACATCTTTGCCAAACTCAGAACACTTATCAGGGTTCCCACAGGTCCTTGAAATCCCTAAAAGTTTGTGAATCTGAAAAAAATAGTAAATAATAAACATACCAAGATACAGGTCCTTGAAAGTGCTTGAATTTATTTTGTGCATGAAGTTTTCAGCAACAACTTCCATATTATTCCCTCTTGTCGGCTAATGTGTTATTCCGCCAACACTTTGTGGCCTATGCCTACTAGCTTGCTTTATTTACGTTAGTTACACGCATTTACTCATTAGTGTCTCCCATACTCCCTACTACAATGGTACCTCAACGTTTACCTCAAATAGGCTGTGAAATTTGAATAAAATGCTTTTTTGCATAGTTGTGTTTGACACATGAAAATGGTAACAATGTGTCTTACAAGGTAATATGATGTAACCTTGCTCTCACTTGAAATGTGTCCCCACATTAAGTCCTTGAATTTGAGGGCATTGGGAAAATCACATGAAACACACATGAAAATCGCTGCTCACAGTCTTAATCCAAAGTGTCACAAATGTCTGTGAGGACATTTCTCAAAAAGCATGGCTACGATTGAGCTTGAGCACCTATTGGTGCTTGGTGGGCCTGTTTGACTCACAGCCCCAAAGGTCTGTGAGAAATTTGAAAGAAATCGGCCACTGGGGGCGATATTGCATTTCTTAAAGGCATAAATTGTGCAATGCGTGTTTCTCGCACATACACGTGATATTCCTATCATATGACAGAACTCCTCATTCCGGACAACTTTGCCTCTAGAACCACTGCTGTCAATCAAATAGTTTGTTAAATGATTGCGAAGATGTAAAAAAAACCCTACTTTTGCAAACTAGTCCTAGGTTTTTCGATAAGTCTGGAACAAAACATTGCAGTACAATTCTCTGGACTCTCTAGATCAATAATTACGAAAATTTTGAAATCTACCCTTTTGGGAAACTATAATGGGGTTGTTTAGAAAAGCGGCCTGTCCGAATTGACCCCAATCCTATAAAGCCTAAAGAAAAACACAAAACTTCACAAATCCTGGTAAGCACATGCGACAGGTGATTTTAAACAAGCATGCAACGTTTTAAAGAGATCAGACCACAGCTGGTGCTATAACAGTCAGAAATGTTACAAAACATAATATTTCTATGGTAAATTACCTGTATATGGAAAAAAGGCTTGCTACATAATGTCTTTTTAATATGTGCTTAAACGCCTTAAAGCGCTTGAACCCTAATTGCATTTTTTAAAATTAATTTTAGTTGGATATACACCTTGTTGTCATTTGGCTAATCTCAAATCTTGTTTACATCAGTAAGACAAGAGTTCCCATATGAAAAACAGAAATAGCAGGGTATTTTAAAAATGTGACTTCCAGGCATGGATATTATATTATATTTAATGCTCAGTTGTAAGTTGCTTTAGATAAAAGCATATGCTAAATGATTGACTATAAATGTAATTGCCTAGAATTTGCTCTTAAAAATGCAATCTCTGTAAAATGATTAAAACCCCTTAAAATGTATTAGTCAAAAGGTCTTGGAATTATGGTAAAAAAAAAAAAAAAAAGGCAGATACTTTAATTTTAGAATGCTGTCTGAAGCTGCTGGTTAAATAGTCACTCTCAAAGTGGTTGTCCTACATGCATCATTAGCTTGGACGCTCTCAGATGTGGCAGTATCTCCAACATTGATTTAAGCCCAACAACTATCAGGCCTTGAAAGTAACAAATTCATTGTAAAACATGTTTACTTAAGATAATGGCTGATAACGGCATTCATTTTAATGTTGGGTACAATTCGTGCTTCCCACATTATTCATCCCAGGGACTTAACTCACATGTTAAGACATCTCAGCTTTACAATGCCGGCTTTATGGTTGCCATTAGTAACGTCATTTTATAACAGTATTGAGGTTACTAATTAACTGGTAAAGCAAATGATGAGAAGAAGTCTGATGCACAAGCTCTTCTCTCTCCTGTTTTGTGACTTTCCTGGTGTTCTGCTAGTCAGGTCTAAACTTTACTGAAATTAAAATCAGCATTAACATGAAAAGGAGAACAAACTAACGAATCGAGATGTGAGAATAACAGATTCAAGTCAAGCTCCCAAAACTGTCACTGGGGCGGTAGCCGTTTAAGAAGTTACAAATGTGTACACTTCGAGTACTAATATGTACTTTTAAAGTACTAATATTTAGCATTTAGGGGTTAATAAGGAACAAATATGTAGCTTTTGTACCTATTGATACGGGCTCAGTAACAGCTTTGTACTTTTTTTATTCTGAGAGTGCATTTCAATCCCATGAAAGTCACATTTATGTTTTAAGAGGAGCATTTTGGAATCAGTCAAACAATATCAATGCACGTTTTCCTTGTTATTTATTAGGTGTAATTTTTGATTTGGCTCGCCACTTGATGTTACAAGACAATAAAGAGATCATAAAAACAATTTACAACAGCCTGGGTTCAGAGCTCAATCATAATTTTCTTTCTTTCCTTGTTTACACGTAACAAATTTGCTTAAAGCAATTACAGAACACTCTCTCTCTCTCTCTCTGTGTGTACAAAAGGCAAACACATATCCCCACGGCTTATTCTTGTTTACACACATCTATACATTTATATTTGTCTTGTCCACTGTTCCTACCTAAATTACACCCATAACTCAATCCTGCTCCTGGAAATCGGCCTTCCTGCAGAGTGACCAAACACATGTTTAGCAGCTAATTTAATGTGTTTGATTTTACATAGCACATACGTTTCATTGAAATGACACTTTGACAATTAAATTACACTCATTTAACACAGCAAACTTGGCAGGGATGCTTAATCTTTGACAGAGCTTTGTGTTGGAGTTGAATTAACCCTGCTGAGTTTGCTGTGTAGGGTTTGAACTGAGGATATCTCCACGTGCAGGATTCAGCATCACTGAAGAAAGTCTTCTTTCTAACAGAACTATTTTATGAGCTCTTTTTATGGTCCCCATAAATGTCAGATCATTGAAAGTGTCATCATCGGTTTTAGAACTATATGTGGGAAAACTATTGTGTTTGATAAAGAACAATTAAAGTTGACTTATAGCAATAGTCAAGCAAGCTAGTCATAAACCTGACCTTTAAACCCGAGAACAATCATCTGCTTATCACACGCAAGCGATTCAACACAGCACCAGCACCTAGTCTAACTTTTGTCCTCTGATGTATGAAGGAGTTAAACATTCATTTTTCTCTACATAAATTTGTTACATTGGTACAACTGTTCAGAATTTTAGCGCTCTTGTTAGGATGACTAAAAAACTTTTGAAGTTATATTTTCAGCCTGGTCTGGCTTAACGAGTTAAACAGCTCTTGTAAATATCAAAATAATTGAGATGGCCAATCAAATCAAAGTAGGCAGGGTTTACTATTCACAGAAGCAAAGCGCAAGTTCAAGCACAAAGCGTCTGTTTAACGTCAAAAAAAGCGAGGTAAGATAAAAGGTGCAAGTTGGGTTTGGTCAGTTACCCAGATGCGTGGCCATATCGGTGATACCTGGATGTAAACAACAGCATGGATTGCATGGTTAATGTACTACTGAATATGTTGTTCTGTTAATTTATACTGTCTAAACCACAGAAAAGACGTGTGGAAGCTGCTAAATCATATAGAGAAGGACTAAGTAAGCAGGAAAGTGTGCAATATTTTGACTGAAGTTACAAATGTAAAGATGCATACTTAATATTTCACCTGCCTGACTGGAAATAAGAACAAACACAAATGTTGTCAGGATTCTTGTCCTTTTGTTCCTTTTTTGCACTCTTCTCTTTGATATGTTATAACTTTTAGCAGTCTATAGACGTTTTTCCTGAACCCGGAAGTCACGCCTGACTCTTAAAGGGGTCATCAGATGCCCATTTTCCACAAGTTCATCTGATTCTTTAGGGTCTTAATAAAAAGTCTATAATAAACTTTGGTTAAAAATTTTCAATAGTAGTGTAAAAAAACAGCCTTTTACCTTAATCAGCTCTGCAAAAACTCAACTCATTTTAAGACATGGTCCCTTTAAATGCAAACAAGCTCTGCTTGCCCCGCCCCTCTCTGGGATTATGAGACTTAATGTTTACTTTAGCAGCATTTAGCCAGCATTTAGCTGCGAAAGGCCATTAAGAAAGGCCATTCACAAGGATGCATAAAAAAAACGTTATACTTACTTCTGCTGTGGGTGAAGCTGTATCAGGAACGATTTGCACGAACATAGAGCCATATGTCGATCGGGATCGGCGCTTGCCTTTTAAAAACGAAAGTAACACTTTCCTCTGCATCTTGAGTAAATGAGGACTGTTGTGTTCATTACATCAAACAACAAAACACCTCAATCGCTCAATCAGAGACATTCTTGTCTGCACCTGAGTCACACAATGGTGATCGAAGTCTGTTTCAGCTCGGTGAGGGCGGGTCTAAGGTAAAACGCTCATGTCAATCAACTGTGTTTCGTCACAACGACAAGAAGCTGAGAATGACCTGATTTTAAAAAGGGGATATTATTTTTAAAGATTAAAAAAATACTACTGGGTGGATTTTTATCATTGTAGGGTGGTTGTGTACACAAACTACCAACACACATTAATGTTCAAACAACATGTAATGAATATATATTATTATATACGTTTTAACCACAAATGTTCATTTTGCACTAGCTCTGCGATGCCATCCGCAACTTCACGTATTACGTAATCATGTTGGAAAGGTCGCGCGCGGTTAGTTTTAATTTTTTTTTTAAATGTACGTGTGCATTATACACCCCTTCATGGCGATAGTGTTTACTGATGGGAGTAGCTAAATACACATGAATTCACTGCATTTGATTTTATCATCTACAGAATTTACAAAAGCATGTATTGCAACATACTTGCTTCCTTTTACTTGGAATCGATTTGAGAATCAGTAGCTTAACCTTTCAAGATATGGTTTGCCATTTTGCCTATTTCCAGTACTATTTACTCCAAATATCAAATATCAAAGTCTCACGTCAATAAAATAAGTTAATCACTTATAGGTCTTTTTGCAGTAGGATAAGTGACAGTTATCTGGCTATTAATGCTACAAATCAATAGGCTCTGTGTTGTTCCGAGGGATTTCACAATAATCTGAAAGTTTTCATTGTGGCCACATGAACTTCATCCTCTGGTGTGTCATATTTTGTTAACATTGTCTTTCTTTCAGAGATGGCTAGTTTTTTATTAAACCTTTAAACATTAATGAAAGATTTGCATGTCATGTGACGTTTTATTTAAACTTGTCATATTTGATCTTTGTAGGCATTCCTGCGATATCTTCAGTGACTAAATCCTATTTCTTGTTAATGTTGACACTTTTAATCTGAGACAATTACCAGGTGTGAGGCAGGAATATAATGCAATATTTGTTTACAAATATAGTAAGCTTTTTAAACTGTATACAGTTAAAGTCAAAAGTTTACATACACCTTGCAGAATCAAAGAAAATAAGAGGGATCACAAAATGCATGGTATTTTTTATTTAGTACTGATCTGAATAAGTTATTTCACATAAAAGACATTTACATATAGTCCACGAGAGAAAATAAGAGTTTAATTTATAAAAATGACCCGGTTCTAAAGTTTGCATACACTTGATTCTTAATTTTGTGTTGTTACCTGAATGTTCCACAGCTGTGTTTTTTGGTTTGGTGATAGTTGTGTCCCTTGTTTGTCCTAAACAGTGAAACTGCCCGTTGTTCTTCAGGAAAATCCTTCAGGTCCCACAATTTTTTTTAATTTTATTTTATTTTTATTTATTTTTTTTAGCACTTCTGTTTATTTGAACCCTTTCCAACAATGACTGTATGGTTTTGAGATCCATCGTTTTACACTGTGGACAACTGAGGGACACATATGCAACTATTACAGAAGGTTTAAATGCTCACTGATGCTTCAGAAGGAAAAAACATGCATTAAGACTTTTTTTTAAAACTTTTTGAATTTGAATATCGGGGTACATTTAAAATTTAAATTATTTTGTCCTCTGGGAAACATGTAAGTATCTTCTGTAACTTCTGAAGGGCAGTACTAAATGGAAAAAAAGAAAAGAAAAAAGATATTTAGGCAAAAAAAGAAAAATGTACACGTTCATTCTATTCAAAAGTTTACACCCCTAGCTCTTAATGCATGTTTTTTCCTTCTGGAGCATCAGTGAGCATTTGAACCTTCTGTAATAGTTGCATATGAGTTCCTCAGTTGTCCTCAGTGTGAAAAGATGGATCTCAAAATCATAGTCGCTGTTGGAAAGGGTAAACATAATTTGCGGGACCTGAAGGATGTTTCTGAAGAACAACAGGCTGTTTAACTGTTCGGAACAAACTAAGGACTTATCTTATTGTCAGAGTTCTACCACAGCAAGATCCACCAACCACGCCCCCTGAAGACACACACACACGTTCACTGTCACCTGATTACTAATTACTCACCTGGATCCAATCAGCTCCCCTATAAATACCCGGACAGATTCATTCCTCGTTGTCTGATCTACCGATCACACCCCTGCATGCTCTTCCCGTGGACTCTATGGTTTCCTGGTTCCATAGTTGGAATTACTTACCTGAACGCTGGACATCTCAGATAAGAACTCTTACCTCAATACCTGCTTCAATATACTTACCAAACCTGTTAATAAACTTACCTTTTATCTTATACATTCACCTCCGTCTCTGCCTCCCTCTGTGCTGTGACAGAAGATCAGACCAACAACATAATGGACAACGAGGAAACACCTGCACCAGATCAACTCACCGAACTCATCAAAGCCTTCAAAGCGGCGCTAACACCATCTCCCGTGCCGCCATCTGCCTCAGGAAGTCCCATGGCTTTACCAAACACGTATTCGGGTGAAGCGGCTGAGTGTAGCGGTTTCCTACTGCAAGTCCAACTATTCATCAAGATGCAACCACAGCAATTTTCTACGGATGAATCGAAGGTAGCGTTTCTCATTTCCCTACTCACCGGAAAAGCTCTACAATGGGCGAAGTCAATATGGCAAGCTAACACTCCTTTAATTCAGTCTTTTGAGCAATTCACCTGTCATTTCTCTGAGGTTTTCAGTTCAAACACAGATATACTCACCGTTTCTGATCAGCTCTTCCGACTGCAACAAGGTTCTTCTTCCATCCACGAGTACACCCTTCATTCCCGGATGCTGGCGGCGGCTAGTGGCTGGAATGAGACATCGCTGCTGGGTGCCTATCGTCACGGTCTCCACCCGGATATTCGCGCCGCTATGGCCATCTATGACGACAACATCGGGTTGGAGACCTTTCTACAGCGAGCTACGAGGGTATCCCAGCGCCTAGCCGCCTGCCAGCCACCTGAAACCGCTCCTCAGTCCGCTATGGTGGCAGCTTGCTCTCCAGTACCAGAACCTATGTAAATCGATTCAACACGTCTCTCATGGTCAGAACGTCAACGCCGCATCAAGGAAAGACTCTGCTTATACTGTGGACAACCTGGTCATCTTCTACGAACCTGTCCTGTTAGACCCCCACGTCCGGTGGTGAGTACTATTCAATCAGACATTGAAACTGCTCACCTGACTCTTATACCTGTGACACTGCGTACTGCTGAACAAGATCTTTGTGTTTCTGCTCTCCTTGACTCAGGCTCATCGGGAAACTTCATCTCACAAGAATGCATAGATCTCTTACGCTTGCCACGTCACCGCCATAGCCCTGCACTTTCTGTCAAAACCATCCAAGGAAAACCACTCGGACGTGGGCGGATCCGGTATTCTTCACCATACATCACTCTGCAAGTTGGTTTATTTCATCAGGAACAAATCAAGTTTCTGGTACTGGAGCACTCCACGGTTGACATCATTCTGGGACGTCCTTGGCTCCATCGTCATCATCCAGAACTCCGCTGGGATCCATGTGATATCATCGGGTGGAGTAAACATTGCCTGAAGAACTGTTTTACCCGTTTACCCTCTCCAGCTTCTGCTCCACTGACCGTCGCATCAACCAAGATTGAAAGTCCTGAGACGGACAGTAATGTGGAGATCCCAGCGGAGTATGAGGATTACGAGGACGTCTTCAGCAAGCAAGCTGCCACCCAACTTCCTCCTCACCGGCCATGGGACTGTTCCATCGACCTGCTACCTGGGGCTCAATTACCTAAAGGACGCGTCTACCCTTTGTCCAACCCGGAGCGCCAGGCGATGGAGGAGTACATCCAGGAAGCTTTGAAGCAAGGATTCATTCGATCATCCACCTCACCAGCTGCCTCAAGCTTCTTCTTCGTGGGTAAGAAGGATGGAGGTCTCCGTCCCTGCATTGATTACCGTCAACTTAATGCCAACATCCTCCAACAACCATACCCTCTTCCACTCATTCCTGCCACCCTCGAGGAACTCCGTGGGGCTCACATCTTCTCCAAGCTGGACCTGCGGAGTGCTTATAACCTCGTTCGTATTCGTGCGGGAGACGAGTGGAAAACAGCATTCATAACACCTGCTGGCCACTACGAATACCTGGTTATGCCCTACGGTTTGTCCATCAGTCCCTCTGTCTTCCAAACGTTTATGAACGAGGTGTTCCGGGAATTTCTACATAAGTTTGTGGTCGTCTATATTGACAACATTCTGATTTATTCCCGGAACCAGGCCGAACATCGCCAGCGCGTCCGTCAGGTCCTTCAAGTCTTGCGCCAACATCAGCTGTACCTCAAGCTTGAGAAGTGTGAGTTCCACCAGACTAAGATTCAGTTCCTGGGTTATAACATCAGCCCCGAGGGTGTGCAAATGAACCTGGAAAAGGTGCAGTCCATCCTGAAATGGCCCAAACCCAGTACAGTCAAGGAACTTCAACGCTTCCTGGGGTTTTCCAACTTCTACCGCCAATTCATAAAGGATTACAGTCTCATCACTGCACCCCTGACCTCCCTCCTACGTGGTCGACCCAAACATCTGGTCTGGACCACCTCTGCCCACGAAGCATTCCAGCAACTTAAGAAGATTTTCAGCACTGCTCCTCTCCTACACCATCCTAACCCCGATCTCCCGTTCGTAGTTGAGGTAGATGCATCCACCATCGGCGTCGGAGCAGTGCTGTCGCAAGCAGCTGGTGAGTCCACTCTCCTCCATCCCTGTGCCTACTATTCCAAGAAACTGTCTCCGGCGGAGCAAAATTACGATGTAGGCAATCGTGAGTTACTTGCCATCAAACTCGCCTTGGAGGAGTGAAACGAGAAGCCAAACGACTCAACCCCCGCCAAGCCAGATGGGCATTATTCTTCACACGTTTCCAGTTCAAGATAACCTACCGTCCCGGATCCAAGAACATTCCTGCTGATGCTCTATCCAGACAATTCTCCCACGATGCCGTGGTTGAGCCTGAAAACATCATTCCTTCAGATCTCATCGTTAGCCCCATCCAGTGGGACATTGACACCTGGATCCACGAAGCCACTCTCCAAGAGCCTGCTCCGCCGGAATGTCCAGAAGGTAAAATCTACGTACCCAGCTCCCAGCGTCAACACCTTCTGGACACAGTTCACCAGTCTCCGGGCTCTGGACACCCAGGTAGCAGACGGACCCTCTCGCTCATCCAATCTCGGTACTGGTGGTCCAGTATGACCCGGGATATCATCAGGTATGTCCAAAGCTGCTCAGTCTGTGCCACCTCTAATACTCCTCGTCATCTGCCCACAGGAACGCTGGTGCCACTACCCATCCTGCAGAGACCCTGGTCCCATCTCGGGGTTGACTTTGTGACGGACCTCCCAGAATCTGAAGGTAACACCTGCGTGCTGGTTGTAGTGGACCGCTTCTCCAAGGCCTGCAAATTTCTCCCCTTGGCAGGCCTACCTACGGCTATGAACACCGCCGAGTTACTCTTCCAGCACGTATTCCGTCACTTTGGTCTCCCCGAGGAGATTGTGTCGGACCGGGGTCCACAATTCATCTCGCATGTATGGAAATCATTCTTCAAGTCACTTGGTGTTTCTGTTAATCTCTCATCAGGATACCACCCACAGACCAACGGCCAGACTGAGAGGAAGATCCAGGAGCTTGGACGTTACCTCCGGTCATACTGTTCCGCTGACCAACACAGCTGGAGCAGGTTCCTCCCGTGGGCCGAGTATGCACAGAACTCACTACGCCAAGAGACCACCGGACTAACTCCCTTCCAGTGCATACTCGGTTTTCAGCCGCCGCTGTTTCCCTGGACGGAGGAACCCACGAATGTTCCAGCTGTAGACTACTGGTTCCGAGAGAGCGAGAGAGTGTGGGACTCAGCTCATCAACATCTACAACGAGCCATCCGACGCCACAAGGAATTCGCCGATGTTCGTAGAAGACCCACCCCATTATACCAACCTGGAGACAAGGTGTGGTTGTCTACGAGAGACATCAGGCTGAGGTTACCGTGCAAAAAGCTGAGTCCCCGCTACATCGGTCCATTCGAGGTCCTGAGGCAGATCAACGAAGTGACATATCAGCTTCAGCTCCCACCCAGGTACAGAATCCATCCCACCTTTCATGTATCACTCCTCAAACCGTACTTTCCCTCTGCCACAGATAATCCTGGAGCTGAAGCTGATACCCCTCCTCCGGAGATCCTGGATCAACCTTCCATCTACACCGTGAGTGAGATCCTGGATTCCCGACGTCGGGGCAACCGCCTGGAATATCTGATCGACTGGGAGGGGTACGGACCGGAGGAAAGATCATGGGTGGCCAGAGACGATATCCTCGATCCTCAACTTCTGACGGACTTCCACCAGAGCCACCCAGAACGTCCTGCCCCTCGCGGTCGAGGTCGTCCTCGACGTCGGAGAGGGGCGTCGGGAGCCGCCCCTGGAGGAGGGGGTAATGTCAGAGTTCTACCACAGCAAGATCCACCAACCACGCCCCCTGAAGACACACACACACACACGTTCACTGTCACCTGATTACTAATTACTCACCTGGATCCAATCAGCTCCCCTATAAATACCCGGACAGATTCATTCCTCGTTGTCTGATCTACCGATCACACCCCTGCATGCTCTTCCCGTGGACTCTATGGTTTCCTGGTTCCATAGTTGGAATTACTTACCTGAACGCTGGACATCTCAGATAAGAACTCTTACCTCAATACCTGCTTCAATATACTTACCAAACCTGTTAATAAACTTACCTTTTATCTTATACATTCACCTCCGTCTCTGCCTCCCTCTGTGCTGTGACACTTATTCAGGTCAGTACTAAATAAAAAATAACATGCATTTTGTATGATTCCTCTTATTTTGGTAAAATAATTAGTATTTTGCAGATTCTGCAAGGTGTATGTAAACTTTTGACTTCAACTGTATAACGTGCATTACTTTGAGTTTATCTGCACTTTATTTGTATTTACAAAATGTTAAATATGTGTCTGTACTGTGTTTAAGTCTCCTCACAAGCTTGTTTCATTCCTCAGTATACCTTGTATAAGCTGTGTAAAAAAACAAATAAACAATCTCATCAAATTTAAACATCATGTAATTCCTGAAGTGAGGTTTCATTGGGTGACAGTGAACTTGATGATCCACAGGTCATCTGATGAACATATGAGAATGTCTGACGTGGTGAGACAGATAATGAGACAAATGATAAAAGCAGTAGTAGATAAACACTGTCAACAGCTTCTTCAGTTGTTAATTTAATCACTCCACCCAGTAGTTCCCCTTTTCCCTCTTCTGATAGTGCCCTCTGAAGACAATTTCAGACAAATCATTAAGCTAAACGTTTTAAAATCCACTAAAACCATGTTATTAATAGGCCAGGTTAACATTTGAATGGATTACACTTAAAAAAAAATCTATTAATTCTTTTATTCAGCAAGGAGGCATTAATTGATCACAAGGACAGTTTATTGCCAATAAATGCTGTTCTTGAACTTTCTATTCATCACAAATCCTGATATGTATTTGGTTTTCACAAAATTATTAAGCAGCACAGCATGTTTTAAACAGTGATAATAATAATTTTTTCTTGAGCAGCATTTCAGCATATTAGAATGATTTCTGAAGGATCATGGAGAAATGGCTGCTGAAAAACAGCTTTGCCATTAAACTACATACCAACCCCAAACTTTTAAGTTTTAAATAGTATAATTAACAGATATCTTTAATTTAAAGATAATCTTATTTACTTTTTCTATAGCCCCGGATCAGTGGCGGCTACTGGTCTGTCAAATAGGGGAAGCTCATTTTCGGTCTACATCATAAAATTGTCTATTTATTTAAAAGTAAATTCTGCCCTACGTTCCTTTTCAAGAAAATGGTCTGTGACCCTGTCGTACCAACTAGGCGTCTTTTCCAGTGACTTTTCGTGTGCAGTTTCATATGAATGAATGATCTAAAAAAATATTAAACTCTGTAAAAGTGAAACAAGGAATGTGGTGTATAATTGTGTGAAATGTATGATGAAAATCAAGCAATTTCGCCAAGCAAATATAAAGAAATAGGTTGCAGCAGTTTTTATTTCGACTGAACTTGAGAAATCCACGATGGGACTGAGCGGCCGCAGAGAGCGCGAACGAATAGCTTCAGCGATTCCTTATAGGACAAAATCGCTGTCAGTCAAAAGGAGATGCAATCTTTCGACAGACCCTCCAATCATCACGCAGAAGCTCAGCGTCCAGGCCAGCCCACTCCTCATTCACCCCCAGAGACGCTGAGCGTCCGTGGGCGGGACATAATCGCAGCGTTTATCCAATGACCGTCTAGTTTCAAAGCACTGAAAAAAAACGTTCAAAGCAGCCCCATTGAAGTCAATGGACGCTGGGCTTCAATGGGGAAATGCACTGTGACGCTACGGGAATGTATGAGAAGAAAATCAAGTCAGCCGACCTGCTATATCTAACTGATTCTGAACGAATTCGTCTTTGAGATGAACGTTTTCTAACGCATTTTTAGTCAATAAAATGTTAATACAATAGTACGTAATTTGACCATTAATTTTGTGACATTATAGGGGAAGCTGAGCTTCCCTTGCAGTCTTAAAGAAATCGCCACTGCCCCGGATATTCTCACTTTGTTTAGGTAAAGTCAACTAATCACATATTACAGTGTGCAATGTGTTTGCGTCCATGAAACATAACGGATGCACTGGCAGTGAAGGTCAGGGAACGACCATTGGACTTTAGCGATAACCACCTGTTGAGTTTCGGGGTGTAAAATCCAAAAGCGAGACATGCTCACGAGAGGGCAGGGCAAACTGATCCTATAAATGACCCATCGCTTCTTCTGACTACACATTTCATATGTCACACTACTGCACTCTCCCTCTCAATGGAAAAATTGTCTCAGCTCAAGAAACATCGAAATCAATAAAACTTGGATATTTTTATAATTTTACAACCAAAGCTGAACACATTTTGAAAACAACTAAATAAGATATAGCCTACTAACTTCGATTGTGGACGATCTTGGCGTCTGTATAGGCTAATCTAAAGCAGACATGGATCCGATTGTTGAAGTCGTTGCTTTATGTCTTGGCTTTTTCGGCTGGATAATGGTTGGCGTCGCAATTCCGAACCGTTACTGGAAAGTATCGTCTTTAGATGGGACTGTGATCACCACAGCAACCATTTATGAGAACCTGTGGATGTCCTGCGCCACGGACTCGACGGGAGTGCACAACTGCCGCGAATTCCCCTCTCTGCTCGCCCTGTCTGGTAAGACAAAAACCATGCTTTAATAATCATTTATTCATCACGTAGCGACTTGATAAATACATGTAGTTTTGGCGGAAACTTGGGTCACCATTAATATTTCCCCTCACAGCTCGCATGTGTTTTGGAATAAAGCAATTATTTTTATCTGTATTTTATTGTTATTATTTTTTTAATTACTATTATTATTATTGCTATTTATTTATGTATTTTCTTTGGCAGTCCTATTTATATCTTATACATTTAATTATGTCTTCTTAATTATTAATTTAAAAGATACAAAGTTGCGACGTTTATTTATTTATTTCTGTCCAGTAAATTGTTTTATATTCATTTGACGTTCTTTCTTTTCTTTCTTTCTTTCTTTCTTTCTTTCTTTCTTTCTTTCTTTCTTTCTTTCTTTCTTTCTTTTTATTTTTCCAATTGTTTTGTTTCTTTTTTTGTTTATTTATTTGTTTACTGCTTTATACATTTATGTATTTTATTTGTCAACCATTTATTTATTTATATATCTATCTGTTTCGTAATTTTAATATACATTTGACTTTCGTTCTTTACTTCCTTCTTTTTTATAGAT
This sequence comes from Garra rufa, assembly GCF_049309525.1. Lineage (NCBI taxonomy): Eukaryota > Metazoa > Chordata > Actinopteri > Cypriniformes > Cyprinidae > Garra > Garra rufa. The sequence continues at coordinate 50,893,276 of NC_133363.1, forward strand.
CTATCTATCTATCTATCTATCTATCTATCTATCTATCTATCTATCTATCTATCTATCTATCTATCTATCTATCTCATTTCGAATAATTTGACTGTCTTTTTATTTATTTATCCTTAAAATATTTTATTTTCTGTTTATTTATTTGTTTACTGACATTTACATTTATGTATTTTCTTTGTCAGTCAATTATTTATTTATTTACTGCTCTTTACATTTATGTATTTTATGTCAACCATTTATTTATTTATATATTTATCAGTTTCGCAATTTTAATATACATTTGACTTTCGTTCTTTACTTCCTTCATTTTTTAACATTTATTTTTCCTTTTTTTTACTGCAATTTACATGTATTTTCTTTCTCAGCCATCTATCTATCTCATTTCGAATAATTTGACTGTCTTTTTATTTATTTATCCTTAAAATATTTTATTTTCTGTTTATTTATTTGCTACTGACATTTAAATTTATGTATTTTCTTTGTCAGTCATTTATTTATTTATCTATTTATTTATTTATCAGTTTAGTAATTCTTCCAAATTCATTTTCCCTGCTTATAAGGAAGACCTTCCTTGCTTCCTTATTTCTTTTTACTTATTTATAATTTCAATACTTTATTTTTGTTTATTTATTTCTTACTGCTATTTATTATTTATGTATTTTCTTTGGCTGCTTTCACTTTATTTGCTTATTTATTTATGTATTTATTCACTCAACCTAATAATTCGCTTTATAGCCTATCTGTTTGACAGACTCTCTTCATACACTTTCTTTCGTGCTGTAATTATTTTATATACAATCCTGTACTATATTTCTCGTTATTTTTTCAAAACTGTATCTAATGTTATATAAAACTAAATATATCTGTTTCGTCAGGTTATATCCAGGCGTCTCGGGCTCTGATGATCGCGGCAGTGGTGTGTGGCACATTCGGTGTGGTGGCCACTCTCATCGGCATGCAGTGTTCGAAGGCCGCTGGTGACAACGAAGTACTGAAAGGCAGAATCGCCGGTACTGGAGGCGCCTTTTTCCTGCTGCAGGGTAAGGCACATTACTAATTAAACTAAACGATGACTGGAATCTTCTTATGGTACATGTGCTTCTCAGGCAAACAGCTAAGCTATCTTTAGAGGAGTTCTTATCAGATTCACATTCCGAAAGCTTTATTGCTATTGTATCTGTTAATCTTTATGTTTATTAATCCAATCCAAAGGTTTCTGTACGATGATATCAATATCGTGGTACGCGGCCAACATCACTCAGGTGTTCTTCGACCCGTTGTACCCTGGCCAAAAGTAAGTGCTCAGTGCTCAAAGTGAAATGCTGCCTCCTGCTGTCTCATTTAATACTCCCACAGAACACCTGTTGATGCTCACAGTTTTACAAAGTGTTAGACTGAACATGTTATTTTTGTGGTGTGCTATAGGTATGAGATTGGAGAGGGTTTGTACATCGGCTGGGCCTCTGGTATTCTCGCAATCTGTGGTGGAGCTTGTCTAATGTGCTCCTGCAAATTAGGCACAAAGGAAAAGACGTGAGTTTTCTATAACATTTTGCCCATTCTTGTTATTTTATGCATTCAGGAGCATGTTTCTCACGTTCTGTATCTTCTCTAGTAGTTACTACCAGCCCACGCGTGAAACGATTTACTCAGCGTCCGCATCCAGGAGAGACGCTCAGAGCACTTATGGAAGAAATGCCTATGTCTGAATGAAGCAATTCTGGTCAATTTCATGGCCAAACAAAAGCAACGTTAATAGTCGACTGTTAATATTTTGTCTAGTGATGTTTTATCAGTGCAATTATGTAAATATGTATACAGTACTAAACGCACAGGTGGTTTTGTGGCCACCTAGGAATATGTCATTAATCAAGTAAAATGTTACTGTGTCGGTTTTGCTGTGCAAAAACACTTCAGAGAACATTATACAGAATGAAAGTTGAAATTACTTCAATGTTGTTTTGAATTTTGAAATATTTAGTTTCCGTTACATGAACCAAGATTTTGAAATAAGATTTATATGTTAATTAACTTAGGTCTCCATTTATTTGTACAAACGACCCTGTTTTATATGATGTGTTTTATACAAACATTAAACAAACCATTATGTATTTGAGGATATTTTATTGGTTGACCCATCTCACATTAACTGCAATAATACAACATGTCATATTTTATTGTATTCTCCATTATTACAAAACTTTATCATCATTTAATAAAATCCTGTATTATTTTATTCTGGCTTTGCATATCAATAATAGCAAATTAACTACAGCTGCGAAAGCCATTGTGAATCTTTGAAAGAGTCTATTCTATTCTATTCTATTCTATTGTAAATGAGGTCCCAGATTAATGTATTTATTACTTAAAGTACTAAAAAAAGCAATAATGATACCTTAAGTAAGAACATGACATTCAAAAATGGCATTATGTATATAGGGATGTTTTATTGATTGACAGAGCTTACACAATAACAACAGAAATACAACATATCAAATTTGATATTATTCTCCATTCTTACAAAACTATATAATTGTGACCCTGGACCACAAAACCAGGTTTAAGTAGCACAGGTATGTTTGTAGCAATAGCCAAAAATACACTGTATGGGTTAAAATGATTGATTTTTCTTTTATGCCAAAAATCATTAGGGTATTAAGTAAAGATCATGTTCCATGAAGATATTTTGTACATTTCCTACCATAAATATATCTAAACTTAATTTTTTTATTAGTAATGTGCATTGCTAAAAACTTAATTTGGACAACTTTAAAGTCAATTTTCTCAGTATTTAGTTTTTTTTTGTACCCTCAGATTCATTTAAATATTGTCCTCTCCTAACAAACCATACATCAATGAAAAGCTTATTTATTCAGTTTTCAGATTATGTATAAATCTCAGTTTTAAAAAATGTTACCCTTATGCCCTTATGGTTTTGGGGTCCAGGGTCGCAAATGACACTATTTAATAAAGTCCTATATTATTGTATTCTGATTATACTAATCATTAACTATTAATTCTATTCTATAATGCTATAAAACAGCATACAAATAGAACAGAATAGAATAGAACAAGTCCAAATACATTACAGAAACCATGAAATGCCATTAACTTTGGAAAGGATGTTAATTATTTGACACTCAAATAATAACCATGTTTACCATGGTAAATATTAAAAAATTCCTTACACCGTTCTTACACTGCTTTAATTTATTTCTATTTTCAGTAAAATGAAAAGTACTATCAGTCAAAAGTTTTTATGTTTTAAACAGTAAAATGTTTAATGTTTTTTAAAGGATTCTCTTCTGATCAGATTCTGCATTTATTTGATCCAAAATACAGCAAAAGCAGTACTATTTAAAATAACTAATTTCTAATTGAATATATTTTAAAATCTAATATATTTCTGTGCTCAAAACTAGCTTTTCGGCATCATTACTTCAGTCTTCAGTGTCACACGATCCTTTAGAAATCATTCTAATATGCTGATTTGCTGTTCAAGAAAAATGTATTATTATTATTATTATTATCATCAAGATTTAAAACAGTTGAGTACAGATTTTTTTCAGGATTCTTTGATGAATTTTTATAGAAATTAATACTTTTATCTAGCCAGGATGCTTTAAATTGATCAAAACTGATGATAAAGACAAAAGATTAGCTTTTCTTCTGAACCTTTTATTCATCAAATAAACCTGAAAAAACTCTACTCAGCTGTTTTCAACATAATAATAATAATAATAAATTCAATTATTATTATTATTCTGAAGTATCATGTGACTGGAGTAATGTTTCTAAAATTCAGCTTTGATATCACAGGAATAAAAATATTTCAAAGTTTTACTGTTTTTGCTGTACTTGAATCAAATTCATGCAGGCTTGGTGAGAAGATGAAACTTCTTTAAAAAACATTAAAAATCTTACTGTTCAAAAACTTTTGACTGGACATTAAGGCCCGGTTTCACAGACAGGGTTTAGGTTAAGCCAGGATTAGGCCATTGTTCAATTAGGACATTTATGTAGTTTTTAGAAATATTCCTTAGGTAAAAACATTACTGTTGTGCATCTTGAGACAAAACAAAAAATCTGACATATTTTAAGATCAGTCAGTGCAAGTTTCTTTCAGCTGAAACAGCTCAGACTTACATTTTAGTCTAGGACTAGTCTTAAGCCTTGTCTGTGAAACCGGGGGTAAGTGTAGTATAGTATTTTGGTGGAATGTTAACATTTTCTATACTGTTGTGTTCTAGAATGCATAGTGGAATAGAATATAATAGAATAGAAAAGAATGTTTACCATGGTGACGACGGCGAGAATAGACTTTTCATCTCAAATAAATGATGGCTCATATCATCTATCAGTCTAATGCAGGACGTGGGCGTGTCCGTCCAGTGAGCTAAAATAATTTGGCCAATGGGACGGGACCACGTTTGTCGGCAAACACGGATGTGAGCAGCCAGTCACCGCGCTGAAATGTAGGGCGATTTGAATTGTACACCCAGGAGGTTCAACTAGAGCGGACTTCCAAAAGTACGCGACTGACAGCTGTTGTGCACGGTCACTGTCACTGGGCTAAGAAACAACTCCCTATAAATTACAATACAGTTTTTTTTTACCTCAGCAGTATACTGAGAAACACGGAACTATAGTTTCGCATTCCTTTATTCTACTCGGACATATTTATAACCCGGACAACAGAAACATCTTCTAGCCAAGTATGCCGGATATGTCGCTGTTATGATGATCGGAGTATAAATACTCTTTCTGTCCTGTTGCGCGTTGTGAATCACGGTGGAAAGACACACGGTTGTATATCGGGGGGTGTGATAAATGTCATCATGGAGTCGGGACGGCGGAGAGGTTTGAGCAGTGTCCTGTCCTCCCTGTCTCTGCTCTGTGTGGTCCTGGACCTACAGTTGGACGGTGAGATTTCGCTTTCATTCACACCTGAGATCTTACTTATTTTGAAAGGAAATCAGTTTTTACAGGTTTTTTTATTTTTCAGTTGTTTGGGAGTGCTATAGTATTACTATGTTTTGGACAAGGTCCATGGCCATACTATAGTATTCTTTGAGATCTATAGAAATCATGTTACAGGTGTATATATAGTAATAATTAAATAAATATATATCAGAATACCTTGGTATCATCATCTGGCACTTCACTATAATTCTACCATGGTACCTCCACAGGTGCTCAACAGGAAGTGTGAAGACTTTCAAGTAGTTGTATAAAATCATATTGACTTAAAGACTTAGTCAGATGCTTATCTAGACAGCATTTTGTTTAGTTTGACAGCTCAGTAGATTTTAAAACACAAATGTTGTTTAAAATTATTCTTGCTTTAGAATCTCATTTTGGTCAAACCGAAAAGCACCATAGTACTACCATGTCATTATATAGACATTTAATATGCTAAGCCAATGTTTTAAACATAAACCAAGATTTATTTGATGTACCTAATGAGATTGAAAGGTGATTTTAAAATTAATGTATGCATTATTGTGACAACTAAACATATAATGGCCATCTGCCTTGTCTTTGGAGTTGTTAATATCATACATTCAAAGCTTTTAAAGATCTTTATTGGTTAATGTTAAAACCAAAGCCATGCTAAAGTAAATAAAGGTGGTAGTTAGTCATTTTAGGTTTTGTTTTCCTAAACAACCACAGGGCAGGGTGCTGTTTGCATGCTTTCACTTTTTGTTCTGTCAGTGTTAATCGAAGCGTGAATGCAGTGGAATGCTGTGTTAAGGAGTTTCGTTCAAGTTTAAGGCATGCAAACTCAATCCCTTCAGGCAGATTTTAAAAGCTACTTCTAAAAGCAGAGTCATTCTAAAAATGAAACAGGTGTCATGTGTGAGTAAGCTGTCTGTTTATTTCAGGTGTGTTAGGAGCAACACCTGTTGAGATAGAGCATCATCTGGAAATGGGCCGTAAGCTGCTGGCAGCCGGACAGCTGGCTGAGGCCTTGTCTCACTATCACTCAGCTGTGGGTAAGACATTTAAACAAACACAGTGACATATGGAGGCCACACTATCATTCAAAAGATTTTTTAAAAATAAATTAATGCTTTTAATAAAAAAAAAGGATCTGTGAAATTGACATGTAAAGACATTTATACTAATACACAAGATTTATTTTTCAAGCAAATACTGTTCCTTTGAACTTTTTATTATTCAAAGATAAAAACCAAAACAAAATTTCCTTTAAAAAACTGTTAGACTGGGGTGATGATGCTGAAAATCGAATACAATTAAACTTAAATGTATTAAAATAGATTAAAAAAAATACATTAATAATACTTAATAATAAAACATTAAAAAAATGTACAGACTATGCAGTTAAACGGCAGTTTTTACATTTTTTTGTTTTTTTGTTTTACTTGATGCTAATTAGTATTAAAATGCATTTAGATTAATTAATTTGGACAACTTTAAAGGCGATTTTCTCAATATTTAGATTTTTTTTCAGATTCCAGATTTTCAAATAGTTGTATTTCAGATCCTATCCTAACAAACCATACATAAATGGAAAGCTTATTTATTTAGCTTTTATATGATGTATAAATCTCAAATTCAAAAAAATGTACCCTTATGACTGGTTTTGTGGTTCAGGGTCACATTTGAAATAAAGCAAAGATGTAGTTCATTAACAAATGCAAATGTTTCAATCAGAGGGCGACTCTAAGAACTACCTGACATACTACAAACGGGCCGCCGTTTTCCTGGCAATGGGAAAGTCCAAGTCAGCACTTCCTGACCTTTCCCAGGCCATACAGCTTAAGCCAGACTTCCTTGCTGTGAGTTTGTTTTTGTTGTTGTGTTGTATATCAAATCAAGTTATAGGTGATAACACTGTTTTACATGTTATTTACATGTTAATGGTGTGTGTTTTCAGGCTAGACTGCAGAGGGGTAATATCCTACTGAAACAGGGAAGTACTCAAGAGGCCAGAGAAGACTTTCTAGCAGTGGTGAGTGAAACAATATCCGGATTTATTTCAAACCTGCCAGTGCCAACTTCATTTTCAAACCAGATCACATTCGGAATCTGCTTGGTGCGCTGTTTCTGTTCTCCTGCTCACTGCTTTGTTAACGCTTTTCCTTCGCAGTTAAAGCGTTCCCCGGATCACGAAGAAGCACATGATCAGCTCCATAAAACCAAGGAGCTGGAGTTACTGCAGGAAGAGGCACACGAAGCTCATCACCGTGGAGACTACGTCACTACAGTCCAGGTGCTGGAGAAAGTCATAGAGGTGAGTTAGTTTGGAGATCAAAAATGCACATGCAGCAACAGGTGGTGTTTATATATTGCTGTGGGGTAGTAGTAATATTAAAGGGATAGTTCAGCCCAAAACGTTATCATTTATTCATCCTCACGTTTTTCCAAAATCATGCAGCGCTTTTTCTTTCCTCTATGAAACACATAATGAGATTATTATCAGATGCCAGAATCTTTTTTCATACAATAAAAATCTCAAAAAGGACCAAAAATTAGCATAAATTTTGTCTGTACAACTGTCTGGATTTCTGAATCCACACAGTAGCTTTGTTTGAGTTAGAAACCCAAAATGACACTATTTTTAAAATGTTTGGGGTTGGTAAAATTTTTTGGTTACACTTCATTTTAACGTGTCCTTATTACATTGTAATTATACATTTAAGTGCTGAGTAATATTAATTAACCACATGTACTTAGGGTTAGGATTAGGGTTTGGCTTAGGGTTATTGTTAACTTATTGTTATTATAATAGTAAGTACATGTAATAAGGACACCTTAAAATTGTTTTAATGCTTTTGTTAAGTTAATGTTAAGTTCAACAAAGCTGTATTTATTTAATTTAAACTACAGTAAAATATTATCACAATAAAATTTTTGTTTTAATATTTTCAAATGAAATTTATTTGTGTGATGGCAAAGCTGAATTGTGACCCTGGACCACAAAACCAGTCTTAAGTCGCTGGGGTATATTTGTAGCAATAGCCAAAAATACATTGTATGGGTCAAAAAATCATTAGTAAATTAAGTAAAGATCATGTTCCATGAAGATTTTTTGTAAAATTCCTACTGTAAACATATCAAAATGTAATTTTTGATTAGTAATATGCATTGTTAAGTGCTTAATTTGGACAACTTTAAAGGTGATTTTCTCAGTATTTTGATTTATTTGCACCCTCAGATTCCAGATTTTCAAATAGATGTATCTCAGCCAAATATTGCCCTATCCTAACAAACCATACATCAATAAAAAGCTTATTTATTGAGCTATGATATATACATCTCAGTTTTGTAAAATTTAACCTTATGACTGGTTTTGTGGTCCAGGGTCACAATTTTCAACAGCTATTTCTCCAGTCTTTAATGTCTCATGATCCTTCAGAAATAATTCTAATATGCTGATTTGATGCTTAAGAAACACTTCTCATAATCAATGTTAAAAACAGTTGTATTGCTTAATAGTTTTTTTTTGTTGAAACTATACTATAGTAACTTATTTTTAAACAGGGTTCTTCGATTAATAAAACATTCAAGAGAACAGCATTTATTTAAAATAGAAATGTAACACTATATTTGTCTTTACTTAACTTCTGATCAATAATCAAGTAATTATTCACTGAAAATATGAAAGTGTTCTTTAAGAATTTTGTAATTTATCACTTTACTTGTATGAGTTGTTGAATTGAATGGCCTTGCAAATAAAATACAAGAACAAACAAAATATCAAATCTTGCATTTAAGCTCAACATGTCTCTGGAGATTCAAAAACTTATTGTGTATGCTTAGTTGTCATCTAGCTTTGTTACAGTCATCTTCTCTTTGTTTTCCAGCTTTCTCCTTGGGACCCGGAGTCTCGAGAACTAAGAGCCGAGTGCTATATCCGACTCGGGGATCCACGGAAGGCCATTATGGACCTGACACCAGCGACACGTCTCCGTGCGGACAACCGAGCGGGCTTTCTCAAACTCAGTCAACTCCATTACAGCTTGGGCGAACATCATGACTCACTTAAGTATGTTATTCAGTATGAATGACAGCCACATTCTTTGGTTATTAAATCATACAGAAATTATTCAAGCATCTCCTATAAGCGGTGTCAAGGACAATTCTAGAGTTATACCTTTTAGTAAATAGAGTTGTCAATGCCTCACTCTGACTGTGTGTGCATGTAGTTATACAATAGTAATAATATACCAATCTTGTGTGATGTTAAAAGAAAAGTTGTCTCTTTCTTTTGTGGCTGCTCACTGTGTGTTTACCTCTTTCTTTCTGTTTTCAGTCAGGTGCGTGAGTGTTTAAAGCTAGATCAGGATGATAAGGAGTGTTTCGCCCACTACAAACAGGTCAAGAAGCTCAGCAGGCAGCTGGACTCTGCAGAAGAGCTGATCTCAGAACAGAGGTGATGAAAAGTTTCCTTTCACTTCTAGAAAATATCTTTTAAATCAGGTCTAGGCTCAGCTTACCTGACTCATTTAATTTTTGGCCTTTGTTTGAGATTTGTCACATTATACTTTATCATTTGTTAACATGAGTTAACATGAACAAACAATGAACAATACATTTATTACACTATTTATAAATTTTTCTTAATGTTAGTTAATAAAAATACAGTTTGTTCATGTTAATTCACCGTGCATTAACTGATGTTAACAAACACAACTTGTGATATTAAAAAATGCATTAGTAAATGCGAAAATTAACATTAAAAATTAATAAATGCTGTAGAAGTTTCTTTCATTCTTAGCTCATGTTAGATAATATACCTTATTGTAAAGTGTTAACAATTTATTTTATAAATGTATAATATTTTATTTTTAGCTATGTCTTATTTTATTATATTTACTTATTTTATCACATATTACATACAGGTTTGGGATTCTCTTAAAAGTTTTTTCAGTATATCAGTCAGAACAGTAATGTTATAAAGTATTATTCATTTTTTAATTAATATTTTAACATTTGTGATCCTGGGCCACAAAACCAGTCATAAGTTGCATTGGTATATTTGTGGCAATAGCCAAAAATACATTGTATGGGTCAAAATGGCAGATTTTTCTCATGTTCCATGAAGATATTTTGTAAATATCCTACCGTAAATGTATCAAAACTTAACTTAATTTTTAAATTCTTAGAAATATGCATTGCTAAGAACTGAATTTGGACGACTTTAAAGGTGTTTTCCCTTAATATTTAGATTTTTTTGCACCCTCTGATTCTAGATTTTCAAATAGTTGTATCTCTGTCAAATATCCTAACAAGCCATACATCAATGGAAAGCTTATTCATGCATAAATTGAGATCATTTTTGAAAAGGCAACTAATTTCTGTGATGATAAAGCTGATTATTTTTTTTAGCAGCCATTTCTCCAGCCTTCAGTGTCACATGATCCTTCAAAAATCATTCTAATATGCTGATTTGCTGCTCAAGAAACATTTTTTATTAGTAGTAGTATTGAAAACAGTTGTGCTGCTTAATACTTTTTTATGACATTTTTCAGAATCATTTGATGAATAAAAAGTTAAAAAAGAACAGCATTTTTTTTTAAATCGAAATGTTTTAAGATTATAAATGTTACATTTGATCATTTTAAATGCGCATTTTTAATATTTCAAATGAAATAACTGATTTGATTTAAATGGTTTAATTTTTTTCATAATTTCTATTATTCCAGGCTTTACATTTCTGATGATTTATTTTTTTTACTTGTTTTTATTGAATGGCAGGTATCAGGACGCCATTGAGAAGTATGAATCTGTAATGCGAACAGAGCCAAATGTAGCATTCTACACTAATAAAGCAAAGGAGAGGATCTGCTTCTGCCTAGTCAAAGTATGTTCTTATAGTCATTTCACAGCTTTTTAAAGGGATGGTTCACCTAAAAATGTAAATTCTGTCATTAATTGCTCCTTCCAAACTGTAACACCTTTGTTGATCTTCGGAACACAAATTAAGATATTTTTTGACGAAATCCAAGAGTACTCTGACCCTCCATAGACAGCAAAGGTCATACCACGGTCAAGGCACAGAAACATAGTAAGGTCATTGTTAAAATAGTCCATATGACATCAGTGATTCAACAGTAATTTTACGAAGCTATGTGAATACATTTTGTGTTCAAAGAAAACAAAAATAAGGACTTCAGGGTCAGAGCGCTCTCAGATTTCATCAAAAAATTTAATTTGCGTTTCGAAGATAACAGATTGTCTTGCAGGTTTGGAACGACATGAGAGTAAGTAATTAATGACAGAATATTCATTTTTGGGTGAACCATCTCTTAAAGCCCTTCTAGTCTATAATCACTAGTCCTAGTAATTACCATTTATATGGTATGAGCACTTTCACGTTGTTAGAGGTTAATAAGAAAAAGTGCACAAAGAGTCTGGTTTTACTGTCTAGCCTCACTGGCTGTTTTTCTCTCCCTTTCTCTTGTGACTCCTCCAGATGAAGAGTGCCGAGGAGGCCGTAGATATTTGTTCAGAAGCCCACCAGAGAGAACCTCAGAATATCTACATCCTCCGGGACCGAGCGGAGGCCTACATCCTACTGCAGGAATATGAGAAAGGTAGTACAACACTCACTGACTACTATATAATATACCTAATATTCTAACCTTTTCATTTCAACTCATGTTTCTTTCTCTGTTCCTCTTCTCAGCTGTGGAAGACTATCAGGAGGCACGGGAGTTCGACCAGGATAACCAGGAGATTCGTGAAGGCCTCGATCGAGCACAGAAGTTGCTCAAGCAGTCTCGCAAGAGAGACTATTACAAGATCCTGGGGGTCAGCAGGTAAGGCAATCACTGGTGATCAAAATCCTGCCTACAAACATTGCTGACAGTGATACTACCATAACTGTTCTGTCCTGTTTTATCATAAAAATTAGAAATGCACCGATTGATCAGCTAGTGATCGGAATCGGCCGATTTTTTTGCATGATCGGCCCGGATCGGTGACCGTCCGGTCAATTTCTCCTCTTGCCGATTCCTAGCCGATCCTTTTATTGCCAGCGGCGCATGCAATTACGTCACAGCCACGCGCGCACTCACAGTCGCGTGTAAACATGTCTGTGGTGTGAGTGAAGATGACACAAAGATCGCAGTTTGTAACATTTATAAGGCCAAAATACAACGTGAGGGAACAACCACGAACCACGCGCGTTTGGACATGTGGTAGATCGCGCCCCCCGCTCTGCATATTTTGCATGTCTCTCTTAGTTAACACACCTGATTCAGATAACCCGCTCGTTAGAAGTAAGCTTCATGAATGAACTGTGTTCCGATTGACATGGTCCCTGCCCAGTGTTCATTGCTCCCTACTCCCTGAGCAGGGGATATCCGTTGACGTTTACTACACTTTCATTCATTCACAGCCTCTTCACACACTAATAGTTCGAAGCGAGCATATATGTTACATTTGAAGGTAATTTAAGCATGCGCAACGTGAATTTAATTTGTATTTATTTACAGATGCATTTATGTTACACTTCTCCAGTAAGTTTGATCTGTGTGTGAAGACGCTGTATGCTGTGGCGTAGCACAAATATGTGACCCTGGACCACAAAACCAGTCATAAGGTTAAATTTTACAAAACTGAGATATATACATCATATGAAAGCTCAATAAATAAGCTTTCTATTGATGTATAGTTTGTTAGGATATGACAATATTTGGCCTAGATACATCTATTTGAAAATCTGGAATCTGAGGGTGCAAAAAAATCAAAATCCTGAGAAAATCACCTTTAAAGTTGTCCAAATTAAGTTCTTAACAATGCATATTACTAATCAAAAATTACATTTTGATATGTTTACAGTAGGAATTTTACAAAAAATCTTAATGTAACATGATCTTTACTTAATTTCCTAATGATTTTTGGCATAAAAGAAAAATCAATAATTTTGACCCATACTATGTATTTTTGGCTATTGCTACAAATATACCCCAGCGACTTAAGACTGGTTTTGTGGTCCAGGGTCACATATGTGAATGAATGTTACGAAGTGTAGTACCGCTGGATTAACTGGTGACAAGGCAGAAATGCTTCTCTTTATCAAGAAAAATTTGCTATTAATGCTCAAGTAATAGCATTTAGTACTAGCATTGTTATTTCTACCTGTTTGAAGACACAGTGCACTTTTTGTTATTAAAGTTATTGTTGTGAGATGATCCTGTAATTAATGTTTTTTAAAAAAATCCATATAAAATTAATTGAAGAAAAGTAGATTTTTGTATGCCTGCTTTGTTACTTATATTTTATTTCTAATGTTTTCAAGGCTCAGAGCACTTTATTTTGTTAAAGTTATTTTAAGATGAGAAGATGCTGTAATATTTATACATTTCTTTTATTATAAAATTAAAAAAAAAAACATTGAGGAAAAGATTTTTGCTAGTATAACTATATACTATGTTAGTCACAGGAACTAATTTGATACCTTTTTCAAAGGCACAAACGAAGCACTTTATTTTGTTGTTAAAGTTATTTTGTTGTAAGAAGATCCTGTAATGTTTAAAAATGTATTTTATTATAAACTAAATTTAATTAAAGAAAATATTTCTGTATAGGCCCATGCTTTCATTACGGTTCTTAAAAAAAAAAAAAAAGGGAATCGGCAAAAATCAGAATCGGCAGGTCACACTTACTGAAAAATCGGAATCGGCCAAGAAAATTGCAATCGGTGCATCTCTAATAAAAATGCATGTATGTGTAAGCCAAAAGAAGGTTATTTGACTGAAGTGCTTGTTTTTCTTCACTTGTTTTCAGGAGTGCCAACAAACAGGAAATCATAAAAGCATATAGAAAGCTGGCTCAGCAATGGCACCCTGATAATTTCCAGTCTGAAGCAGACAAGAAAGAGGCAGAGAAAAAGTTTATTGATATCGCATCAGCAAAGGAAGTGCTCACAGATCCAGGTAGGAAAATGTCAGGTGACAACGGAAATTAAATGAAACATGAAGACTAATTATTTTTGGTCCTTATCAATCTGTTTTTCTCTAATGTAATTGGTTATTCATATGTAAAATTCAGCAAACCCACCTCTGTCACTGGCAAAACACATTAATGTTTTTGATTACTTCAGCTTGTCAGACAGACATCTAGCCATCTTGTCCATATGCATCTGTTATTGCAACACTCTAACTAAAGTGTTGGCACATATTTGTTCTCAAGCATACAAATATTAGGCCTGCAAAGAAAAGGGAATAGTTATGATTAATTCAAAAAAATTACTTGACAGTTTCAGCTTGTTTTATTGCTGGATGTACACTACTGGTCAAAAGTGTGTTCACCCAGGCTGCATTTATTTAATAGAAAATTCAATAATATTGTAAAATATTAATTCAGTTTAAATCTTTGTATTACATTTCTCTAATATACACTACCAGTCAAAAGTTTTTGAACAGTACGATTTTTAATGGTTTTTTTTAAGTGGTCTCTTCTGCTCACCAGCTTACATTTATTTGATCCAAAGTACAGCAAAACAGTATAACTTTGAAATATTTATACTAATTGTCTATTTAAATAAATGTAATTTATTTCTGTGATCAAAGCTCAATTTTCAGCATCATTACTCCAGTCTTCAGTGTCAAATGATCCTTCAGAAATCATTACAAAATGCTGATTTGCTGTTCAAGAAACATTTTTATTATTATTATCAATATTTAAAACAGTTAAGTACATTTTTTTTCAGGATTCTTTGATGAATAAAAAATAAATAAAAAAGCTTTTGTACACTATATGCAGTAGAATTTTTTTGGGGGTAAGAAATAAAAGAACATGCTGTTCTTCTATTTATCAAAGAGACCCCGAAAAAAATCTCCTCAGCTGTTTTCAGCATAATTATAATTATAATAAATGTTTTTTGAGCAGCAAATTAGAATGATTTCTGAAGGATCATGTGTACAATCAAGTAACGATGCTAAAAATGCATCTATAAAATCACAGAAATAAATTACATTTTAAAATATTCAAATAGAAAACGGTTATTTTAAATAGTACAAATATTTTAACAATTTTCTGTTCAAAAACCTTTGACTGGTAGTGTATATATTTAAAAAAAAAAAGTATTATTATCATTAATATTAAAACTGGTTGTGCTGCATAACATTTTTGATATGGTACCATTCAACAGTTTGAGGTAAGCATGATTTAAAAAAAAAAAAAATAATAATGAATTAATACTTTTATTCATCAAGGATGCATTAAATTGTTCTGAATTGACTGGAGAAATTTCAGCTTTGCATCACAAGAATAAATTACATTCCAAAATATATTACAATAGAAAAACAGTCATTTTCAAATATAATACTATTTCACAATGTTAAAGTTTTTACTGTATTTTTGATCAAATACTTTCAGCCTTGGTGTACATATGAGGCTTCTTAAAAAACATTAGAAAAACATAATTGGTATGTGTGTAGGACTGATGCATTCTTTGTTTTCTGGACAGAAATGCGTCAGAAATTTGATGCCGGCGAGGACCCTCTGGACCCTGAGAATCAGCAGGGTGGAGGAGGTGGAGGAGGCAGAGAATGGCCCTTTGGCTTCAACCCCTTTGAGGGCGGAAACTTTCACTTCAAGTTCCACTACAACTGATAACAGACAGGCTGATGCAGTATAAACGGACAGTGATTTCGGACTAAGAAACCTGGCTAGAGAACCTGCTTTATCCAAACTGAACTTTGGAGAAATCTTATCAAACCGAGAGGCTTTTTTTTTTGTTGAGACTTGAATCCGAAGGCTGTTTTGGACTTCTCCAGGAGCAAATTACTTGATCAGGCAAACACTATTAGTTTTGGTGTTTGATTTCCTGCCCTTAAAGACTTAAAAATGCAGTCTAGTTGAACTTGGAGTCTTAACCCCAGCCGAGTCATTTTGGCTCAAACTTTTGTCAGATCTTTCTTTGACGTATGTGCCATCTCTAACATTACTTTGTCTTTCTCATACTTTTTTTTTCTTTTTCTGCTGCTTATCTTTGTTTTCTTTTAATTACACTCCAGAATTTAGGGTTGTGGTTTCTTTTAGACTGTGCCATGTATTTCTGACACCAGTATGTCATATTTGCGTTCTTAAACCTTCGACTCTGACATGCTGGCAGTCTTGAAATAGATAAAACAGTATTGCACGCTTTTTGGCAAAGGAGGCACCTTTTCTCATATTTTTGTCTCATTTCTGTTTTGTTTTATTCTTTAACCACATAAAACCATCAGAAAATTATTTCCTTGGGCTGCTTCATAGCCTGACGCCTTTGATCTGATACCAGTTTGCACAGGTTTTTTTTTACTGAAATCTTTGCTAAACGTTTACATGACCGAATGTTTATGATCATTCTACAGCTGTTGCCGATGATAAATCAGATGACAGGCCATGAAGCAGCCTTTATTTGGTCGAAGTCTTTTGTCTAATATATCAACAGGTCAATGTCCCACGGCAAAGCTTTGAAACTATTATGTAAACTTAATAAGTTACCCCTGCACTTTCTAATTTCGAGTTGAAGGCCAACCAACCAGCTATTGGAGAATAATTGAAAAAACGTATTATTTGAAGATTTATAAAATGTGGCAAACATAATTCAAAAGGTTTGCAAGGTTTTTGGGTATATGCTTGTTAGTTTGTGCCAACATGCCAATGCAATGTCTCCTTTTTGACCTTACTGATGTTAAGGACATGGGTCTTCCTAATGTTTTAAGCTTGTTTTTCATTTGTTTTAAGCTTAACAAAGTCATGAAAATCTCCAACATATACTGTATTTAAGAACGAGTATTGAAGAGTTATTTGTCATGTCTTTTTTTTTAGAGTTATTGTATGGAATTGAAGGTCAAGGCAAGCATCACAGTTACTTAGGTTTAAGGGTTAGAGGTTCTGGAGGCTTTCTTATCATTTGTACATTTGCCCAAAGGATGATGGGGGAAAAAATGATAAAAACATCAAAATTACACAATAGTATCTACCTTATTCTTCAACCCAGAAGTCCGCCTATGGGTGAGACTTCCAGTACAGGAAAATAATGAGAAGCAGTAAAAGGTAAAATTGTTTGCTCTATGAACCAGTGTGTTCATAATTAAGACAATACATTAAAATAATATGGTAAGACACATCCATTTGCAAAATCAAGCAGCAAAAGAAGCTGTTTTGTACAGCTGCAAATAGTTGGACACGGATGAGGCCGGAAACGCGACCCATAACATTTCAAATTGGCCACGCCCACTCTTACGGAAAAAATAAGGTACATAATTTATAGAGGATATCAAAAATAATGGGAGCACTTTACAATAAGGATCCATTAGTTATAATACAAGTGAAAACTTTAAAGCATTTTTTTAAATCTTAGTTCATGTAAATTTTAACATTTTATATTATAATCAAAATTTGTATCTCTTAATATATCTTAATGGATTTGGTTAATATGAACTTACTAATACATTAACTAACATGCCTTAATAATGAGTTTACTAAACTAATTATGAAAAAATTACTAGCGCTAAATTTTTCAAGGCGTCCGTAGGTTGCGCGCTCTTGTTCCTGTGCTTCGGTTACTACAGCAACCATCCAGTAAGCTTGTGCGCGCTTCCGCGGCCGCCTCACAACACAAATGTAACAAGAGTAACAACAACAACCAGCTTAAGGTTGACTGAATACTCTTTAAATTTAGTAAACAGTTTTAATTTTCTGAAATAGGAAGTTTGTTAAAATGCGGCGCCCAAAGTATTTCACGCCGAAGGAGGTGTCCGTTCACAACACTCTCAAAGATATGTGGGTGTCGTACCTGGGCAAAGTGTACGATCTGACACCACTGCTGGAGGAACATAAAGGTAAGTAACTTGCACCTATCATTAAAATATAAAAAGGAAGTCACGGTTTTGTCCCCAAACCTTCAAAATGTGGAATGTATTAAGTGTTTATTAAAAGCAGTGTCTCTGTCTTATAGGTGATGTGTTACTGAAACCTATCACAGAGTGTGCAGGAAAGGACATCAGTCACTGGTTTGACCCGAAGACAAAGGATGTAAGCTACTGTAATAACATTTGCTAAACTTTATGGAAATATATTTTATTATTTTTATGCGTCTGAGAAAACCTAATTTAACTATATACAATCAAACCTGTTTTGATATATAGTTTAGAAAATGGTAATAAAACATGACAACTCAAGAGTTAAACTGTGCCAGAACAAATTCATCTTGATAATGTCAGATAACTTTGATAGATAACTTTGTGTCAAATCACAAGTTTTTGGTGCAATTTTTATTTTATTTATTTTTTTCATAAATTTTACTGGTAGTCCACTGTATTAAGATATTTTGGGTATAATATGTCACAGCTGACTTGAGAATTTTGCTATCCTCAAATGTACTATAATGTCCTGCACCCAGTAGTAAAAAAAAAATCAAAAACTTATATCTGGTGTCTGAATAATTTTTGGTTTGTATAGTAAAAATGTAATATTTGCTTTTAGTATTTTTTCAAATATATTTTTTACTTTCATTAATAACTTCAAAGACACTAAAATCTATATATTTTTAAGAATTTCTCCATTTGAAAAAAGTATGCTTTTCCTACGCAGAAATTATAACCAAAATCAAACTGAATTTAAATGAATTTGTTATCTGGTTGTTTTGTTAAAGTCGCCAAGAAATCAAAACTGACAACACTTTTTTAATGGTACATTGCAGTCAAAAATTTTTGAACAGTAGGATTTTTAGGTTTTTTTTTTTTTAAGAAGTCTCTTCCTCTCACCAAGCTGCATTTATTTGATCCAAAGTACAGCAAAAACAGTAAAAGATATGTGAAAATATTTCAACTGTTTACAATAATTGTTTTCTATTTGAATATATTTTAAAATGTAATTTATTCCTGTGATTTAAAAGCTGATTTAGAAATCAACATGATCCTTTAGAAATCATTTTGTTGAAAAATGCTGAGTAGAGTTTTTTCAGGTCTCTTTGATGAATAGAAAGTTCAGAAGAACAGCATTTATCTTAAATAGAAATCTTTATAATCACTTTTAATCAATTTAAAGTATCCTTGTTAAATAAAAGTATTATTTTTTATAATTTCTCTTTAAAAAAAAATGGTATAGTGTATAATGTTACAAAAGATTTTTTTTTATTTCAGATAAATGCTGACCTTTGGATCTTTCTATTCATCAAAGAATGCTGAACAAAATGTACTCAACTGTTTTAAATATTGATAATAGTATTAATAAATGTTTCTTAAACAGCAAATCAGCATATTAGAATTAGAAAGGATCATGTGACACTGAAGACTGGAGTAGTGATGTTGAAAATGAAGCTTTGATCACATGAAAAAATTACAATTTAAAATATAATCAGATAAAAGCAGTTATTTTAAATAGTACAAATATTTCACAATATTACTGATTTTTGCTGTATTTTAGATAAATGCAGGCCTGGTTAGCAGAAGAGAATTCTTTAAAAAACATAAAAGATCTTACAGTTCAAAAACTTTTGAATGGTAGTGTATACTTCACAGTAATGGTCTTATGCTGATTTTAGGGATTCAATCTTCTGAATTACCAAACTATTTTTACATGATCAGGAGGCTGACATTTTGTCATTTCACAGTGTTGTGTTTTCCCTTTTTAGATTCTTACCCATGTTGACCCATTGACGGGCTGCATGAAATACTACACCCCTAGGGGGCGCTTTTTACACACACCCCCTCCCTGCCCTCGTACCGACTGGGCCAATGACTTCGGAAAGCCGTGGTGGAAGGATAACCGTTATGAGGTTGGACTGCTGTCTGCCAAAACACGCTGGATCCGCATTATCAACACTCTAACCTCCCAAGAGCAGAGGCTGGAGGTAGGCCAATATTAACCCGCCATAGATTTGCAGAGAGTGGAAAATGTTAATGCTGACTCATCTACAAAATGATATCAGGATTGTGGCCCAAAAAGTGCATATTAATTATTGAAGCATTCCTGAGATAAAATGCCTGCGCAGAGCACATTCCTTATACTTGCATTGTGCTTTGCATACTGAAGAGGGCAGGGTTGCACTGTTTCATCTCTTTGTAGCTCCTCTCCATCTTTTGATTTCGTGCTCCCTCCCGCTCTGTGCATCTGATATTTTTCCAGCTTGATGGAAATGGACCTAATGTTGAGCCTCTGGCATTACAAGCGTTTTCAGACTGACCGTGCTGATTCACTTTGCTTCAGCAACCACCAGAATAACCATCTGACAGTTTACATTCAGCCCAGATGCTTCTTTCTCTGCTTTCTATGGGCCTGTCGAAAGACAAATTTCTGCCACGTGTCTTTCTGTAGGACTGCTTTGATAAAATAAACATGCATTTGGAGCACTTTTCAGCAGTCAAATAGTTCTAAGCTGTTGTTTGTTAAGCAGGTTTGCTCTGAGGAGATTCTGGATGAGATTCTTCAGCGATACCTGCGCTACAATACCCATGCAGAAAGCTACACCTGGAAGCACAACGGCATCAATTTGGATATGAGCAAGACTCTGAGTGAAAACGGCATCCCTGAAGAGGACGAGTTCTACTGCGGAAGCCCAGACTGTGACCTCTTCTCTCCATCCATATGTCTGTATTTCAACGACGACCTCACTGAACTCTGAAAACGCATGCTATTAATATGAACAGTGGCATATACTTCATTAGAAAATCATATCCACTGTGAGCCAATTTGAGCAAGGAGCATGAACGGCACATCAACTATTCATGTGTTCAGTGTTTCATCGATTCCTGTATGTGGTTATCTTATTGCAGCTCTCTGGGCTTCGTCCAATCAAATGCTGAGCAACAGAATAAAAAAGATGAATGCCAGCCTACATAATAAACCCCTGAACCATAAAGTCTGGTGGTTGCCATGGTAATTGCTCGGAGGAAATGCAGCAGCTACTGTATTGTAGGCCACAGCGGGCTCTCAGCCCTAATTAAGTAGCATTATATATGTATGCATGTACACAGAAATGATTTCATGCAGCCAACATTTCAATTTAATCACTGCTTTATGAGACTATGCCATTAACGGCTGCAAACATGCATCTTTTTGCTAAGCAGTTTCATTTGATTGTGTACTTGGTCTAATCAAATCTTGGGACTGTTTTTGTTCCCTTTGCACAGGAAAGAACATTTAACTCAGTGGTTCTCATCTAGGGGGCTTTGGGATGGCTTAAAATAAGACTAAATGTGACCCTGGACCACAAAACCAGTCTTAAGTCGCTGGGGTATATTTGTAGCAATAGCCAAAAATACATTGTATGGGGTCAAAATTATAGATTTTTCTTTTATGCCAAAAATCATTAGGAAATTAAGTAAAGATCATGTTCCATGAAATTTTTTTGTAAAATTCCTACTGTAAATATATCAAAATGTAATTTTTGATTAGTAATATGCATTGTTAATAACTTAATTTGGACAACTTTAAAGGTGCTTTTCTCAGTATTTAGATTTTTATTTAGATTTTGCACCCTCAGATTTCAGATTTTCAAATGGATGCATCTCATTGTCCTATCTGAACAAACCATACATCAATAAAAAGCTTATTTATTGAGCTTTCATATGATGTATACATGTCAGTTTTGTCAAATTTAACCTTGTGACTGGTTTTGTGGTCCAGGGTCACAAATACGGATTAACAGCTAAAACTCAAGATGTAAGCTGATGTCACATTTCTCCGTTCCCTCAACATCTGTTTCTACGAACTTGGATAACCTGGATTTATGTGGAATTTTAAAAATGTGATTTTAAGACCTGCAAAAGTCACATTTCTATAACAAATATACATTTTATTGGGCTAAGAAATATTGTATTTGATAGAAACTGCTGATAAATAACTATTTGCATATTTAACAAATTAAATATACATTTTTTTTAAAAAATCACAAATGACTATAAAAATCGTATAGATTAATTAATAATAATGTAAATCATGATAAATATTTAGTTATTGAAACTGCATCTGTAATGCTAGAATTTTATTATTTTAATTATATTAAATATTTAATTTAACTATTTTAAGTAAATGTTGCTATTATAAATATAATTTAGATAACCTATATAAATAGTTAACTAAATGAAGTTTATACTGCAACCTCTAGTTTTTGAAAAAAAAAAAAGTTTTTTTTTTTTCATACCAGAAATATCTTGGTGGAACTTCAAATATTGTCAAATGAATACAAAAATCATGGTAATTCATTACTAGTAATGTAAATCATGATTCAGTTATTAAAACTGCATCTGTTATTATGGAAAATTATTAATTTTAATTATTTATAATATTTAACTATTTTAAGTACATTTTGCTATTATAAATATAATTTGGATAATTTATATAAATAATTAATAATTAAGTTTATATTGCAACTTCTAATTTCTGTAAGGTAAAAAGTGAACATTTTAAATAAATAGCTTTTTTTAATGCCCAAAAAATCTTGGTGGGACTTCAAATATTGTAAATGACTACAAATATCATGTAAATTAATTATTAGTAATGTAAATCATGATTCAGTTATTAAAACTGCATCTGTTATTATGGAATTTTATTATTTTAATTATTTATCATATTTAACTATTTTAAGTAAATTTTGCTATTATAAATATAATTTAGATCATTTATATAAAAAGTTAATAATTAAGTTTATATTGCAACTTTTAATTGCTCTAAGGTAAAAAGTGAAAAATTTAAATAAGTAGTTTTTTTAAATACCAAAATATAGTGAATGACTATAAAGATTATGTAAATTAATTAATAATAATGTTAATCGTGATATTCAGTTATTAAAACTGCATCTGTAATTATGGAATTTTATTATTTTTATTACTTTTAATATTTCATTTAACTATTTAAAATAAATGTTGCTATTATAAATATATATTAAATATAAAATTATATATTTATATATATTATATATAAATATCTGTTAAAAAAGTGAACATTTTAAAGAAGTAGCTTTTTTGGTTTCAGAAATATCTTGGCGGGACTTCAGATATTGTCAAATGAATTATTAATAATGTAGATCATAATATTAATTATTAATAATGTAAATCATAATATATTTCAAATAATAAAACTTTATCTGTAATTATGGAATTGTATTATTTTGATTGTTTATAATATTTAACTATTTAAAGTAAATGTTGCTATTATAAATATAATTTAGATAACATATAAATAGTTAACTAAATTAAGTTTATATGGCAACTTCTAATTTTTGAAAAAAAGTGAAAGGTTCAAATTAGTAGCTTTTTTCATACCAGAAATATCTTCAAATATTTTCAAATGACTACAAAGATCATATAAATTGATTACAAATATTGTAAACCATGAAATGGCTTTAATTATGAATTTTTATTATTATAATTGTTTATAATATTTAACTATTTCAAGTAAATGTTGATATTATAAATATAATTTAAATTATTTATAATAATATTATATTATGTAAAAAAAAGTGAAAAATTGAAATAAGTAGCTATTTTCATATCATAAATATATTGGCGGGACTTCAAATATTATCATTAAATTTATTAATAATAATGTAAATCATGATAAATATTCAGTTATTGAAACTGCATCTGTAATTATGGAGTTTTTTATTATAATTATTTATAATATTTCAATATTTTAAGTAAATGTTGCTATTATAAATATAATTTAGATCATTTATATAAATATTTAAGTAAACTAAGTTTATATGGCAACTTCTAATTTCTGTAAATTAAATAAGTAGCTTTTTTTCATACCAGAAATTTCTTGGTGGGACTTCAAATATTGTCTTTCAGAAAGGTCGAGAACCGCTGATCTAGAATAGATCTAGAATACCAACCAAACATTAAAAAACTAAATTAGACTGAATAAGAAGCTAAATAAGTATTTAAAGTAGGAAGAAGTGGATAAAGCTTATTTGCATCAGTGCCACTGAGTAACGTTTTGCTTGTGGCATCCAGACTCAGAAAGTGCTAAATTTCCCAATGCAATATGTTTACATATATTTACATACAATTTACAATGCTCTTTTCCATTTCATTTTCCTAATAATTTATTCTATTCTAGACGGCTCTGATAACTTGCTTTGTTTTATCCTGTCCTCAAACAGTTAATTTTTAAGCAATGCAACATGATGTAAGTGTGGGCATGGCTGCGGCAGCGCTCCCCCCTCTAGCCAACCTCACATCAGCCCCTTCTGCTCCACATTTCTCTTTTTTTTGGATTTGTTTTTACAAAGGTGGGGGCCTTAAAAGAATATTAAGGTGGCCATGTTTGTTAGATTTGTGTGGTGCGCTGCGTACAGTGCGCGCGGGCGTTACTACGTGCACCTTCGGAAAAACCAGACACACAGTTACCAGGGAAGTCTGAAGCAGTGAGGGAGCGAAAGCTCACACACATTAAAAAAAAAAAGAGTTGAAATACAAGTTGCAATCAGCTATACGCCCCCCTCCAGTAACAATGTGATTATTTTTAAGGAGGGAGGGGAGTCTGGAGAGAGAGAGGGAGAGAGAGAGAAAGAGAAAAAGAAGGAGGAGGAGGAGGGGGGGCGTTCTGAAATAATATAGTCAGCCATTTTTATGTAAGGGGATTTTTCTTATTGGGGGGGCGGTGGGGAGGGGGGGTTGTTAAAAAATAAATATAAGGGCGGCCATCTTTGTTTCTCTGCCTTGTAGTGTAAAATATTCCAAAACGCCCCCCACTTTTTGTGTGTCGATTTGAATATTAAATAAATATCATAATTCGGAAGGAATACACTTTTAGATCTCGCGGAACGGGGTCACCGACGGGAATATAATGTCCTCTCTTCTCCGTTCTTGTGAGGAAGATGAGGGCACGGCGGTTAATTCCGAGGGAGGAGATTTTGATGAAGAAGAAGAAGACGACGGAGACCTGGACGAGAACGCAAGCGACATAAACTCGCCGGCGGCGCCTAGAGAAACTGCAGCAAGAGCCGCGCCAGGTACCGTACAGTCCGCGGCACACACGGGAGCGCGCGTGGGGCACAAAACACCTCGAAACAAACGCGAATGCTCCACAAACTGCGACAGCGACAGCTGCGCTGCTGCATACTTCATCCTTCATTCTCTTAAGCGCTTGTGCGTTGTGTATGCTTTATTTATCCGCGGCAAAGAGTTGCGTAGACTTTGGCTAAAGTTGACCGATCCCCCCTCACTCTGTCCCGTCTGTGTGTCATTCATCAGGTCTGTCATATGATGGTGCTTTTCATCTCCAGCTGTGATCCGACAAAGGATCATTAAGCCGCCACCATGTCGGTTTTTGTTTGCCCTGAAGGTTACAGACTTAGCACTTAAGCAGATAAAGAGTAATATGACAATGCATTGATTTAAATGCGGGTCAGAAAGAGGCGTGAGCGTCAAGATTGTGACAATGTAAATAAACTTGACCCGACCCACTGCCGCCTGGTTCAGTACAGGGCAGAGATCTGAGCTGCCTGCGATGCTTTCACTTTGCGAAATACCAGTTTGTACAGTCACCAGCCCTCGGGCTGTTTTGGTGTGTGACTATGTCAATAGCGCTTAATTGTTATGTATATCCATGGCTTAACATCAGCAGAGAGTGATGAGTCTAAAGTTTACACTATTCAGTCGATTGTGTCATCAAAAAGCTTAGTAATAAACGTGTTGCTTAAACTGATGCTCTGAGAAATTGAGTCCTTATGCAATTACTTTGTTTTGCAAGATTGGACTTATTTACTTCATTCTAACTTTTGTCACACAGTGCTGATGTTTGTGGCCACATTTTGGGGCCTCGTTTTTCACAGTGATTCACAGTGCGCGTGAATCAATTAGCACGCGCGTCCTGTCTCGCCCCCGCGACCTTTAGCTGCGGTTCATGTGGTGGTCTGCTCCCCAGGTGCAGGAGTTCACGACGAGGGGAGCATCAGCTCGACTCGCGGCCTCTCAATCACCGAGCCCCGAGTGCTTGCTACTGCCGCCCCTGGCTGCAGCGAGCGGGAAAAAAGGGCTCTGCCTGCGCGCCCCAGCAACAAAGACAATCAAATCTAATTCGTTTATCGCAGCGCAGTGCCGAGGCTTGTGCGTTATCAGACGTGCTGATATATCTGCATTTATACAAACAAGCTGTTTCAGGGGGAATGGTACAGTGTAAAAAGCGACTGAGGTATTTCTATCTTATCTGACCCTCAAAAACATCTTTCTTCTTTGGTGTAAACTTTAGTGTTAGTTGAAAATATAATATTTTAGACTTATTATATTTGTGCTTTTTACATCTAAATGTGCTGAAAGAGCTGTTCATCTGTTCTAAGAAAGCTGTTTGCTTTAAATGAAAGAACAGACTGATTTGGTTTCATCTGAACGATTTTACATGGCTGCTGTAAATAGTCACATGACCAGAGCTGTTTAACTCCACTTTGCCCTTCTGAAAGATGATGTCTGTGTCAAAGCGCCTTTTATGGAAGCGTGTCAGACTTGTCATAATACAGGTACCTTATTTGGAACATTATAATATTAACCATTTTAGCACATTTTAAGGTGAACTGGCTGTAAGTTTATAGATAAAAATATTTTGAGAAAGAAAAAGCGGGTTAGTGCCTCATTTAATTATTCCTTGTATGTTTGTACTTAAAGGGATAGTTCACCCAAAAATAAAAAGTCTGTCATTAATTACTCACCCTTGTGTCGTTCCAATCCCGTAAGATCTTCATTCATCTTTGAAACACAAATTAAGATATTTTTCATGAAATCCAAGAGCCTTGTGACCCTGCATAGCCAGCAAGGGTCTTATGGTCAAGGCACAGAAACATCGTTAAAATAGGACGTTGTTAAAATAGTCCATTTGACATCAGTGGCTCAACAGTAATTTGTGAAGCTACGAAAATACTTTTTGTGTGCAAAGAAAATCTCTTCTGAGACAGTCTGCCGCCGTTATCGAGAGTACCTCGATGTTTGCACGTGCTTTCCTCTGCTCGTAAACAAGGCGCAGCATGTGTTCTACACCAGCAGCAGCAGCAGCAGCACACTAGTGATGTTACATTCATGAACAAATTCTTTTTGAACAAATCTTTTAGGTGAACGAATCATTGTCGTTCGCGTAATCCATTGACTTATATTTCTCGTTCACCAAAATCCCTCCCTCCAGAGCAGTGCGACGCTATTAGCAGATACACACTGCCTCCAAAAATTTTGTCTGTCATTAAAAAGTTTGGTTTGGTTCGATTTTCTGCGTTTTCACATCCGTTGCAAGCATTTTGAAAGGAAAGGATGACGAATACAAAAAAGCCCTCCGAAAAAACGCATACAAAAACTCTGTGAACTGTTTAGTCTGATTGAAAAATGACTAAAACTCGAGCCAGTAGCCTTCGAGTATGAGATGTGACAGAGCATGTGATTTGTGGAATGTAGAGAACGAATATGTCCTTCACTGAACGAATTGCTTTTGAGTCTGAACGAGGGAGAGATCTCGTTTGTGAACAAGTTGAACAAACTGCTACATGTCGTTCGTGAATGAAATGACCAAACTGGTGAATGAAAAGAACCAGTTGTTGAACGATAATGATGGCGAACAGTAGAACTCGGCTCGTGTAGTTTGGAATATTTACAGCAAACAAAAGAAATTTACGCTTTACCACTGTAATGAAAACTAACCCCTTACTGTGTTTTAGACTTAGTATTGTGGTATATTTGAACAATTATTACTTGACTACTGTACAGAGAACTGAGCAAGTCTGAACGAGAGAGATATCTTGAGAGGATTGTTCAAAGTGCAAAATATTCAACAAAAAAGTCTAAAACACAGTAGTGGGTCAGCTTTCATTACAATGCTGCAAATATTCCAAAACTACATGAGACGAGCTCTGCCTGTTTGCCATCATTATCGTTCGACAACTGGTTCTTTTCATTCACGAACGGTTGGATCTAGTGAACGAATATGCCCATCACTGACCGAGCGAATTGAACAATCTGGTACATGTTGTTTGTGAATGAATGTGTACCAGGTATTTAGCATGTTAGTCAGTCTCTTTCAGCAGAAAGTGCAGGTACTGTGCACATTCTTGTTTATATATTCATTTTTAACATACAGAACATAACCCTACGACACATTTAACATAATCCCAAATTTATGAATGTGTAAATGTCTGACCAAACAATTAAAATGGTAGTTATGCAAGACAACCTTGTGCTTTGGTCATCTGAACCACGACTTATTTTATTTAGTTAATAAGTATATTAGGCACACATTTTAATAAAGCCAAATCATTTATTGTAACAAGTAAATACACACTACAAAAAAAAATGCTTTTCTTAGATTTTTTTGTCTTGTTTCCAGCCAAAATATCTAAAAAATCTTAAACCAAGAAGGATTTTCTAGACAAGTAAATATTATTGTTGTGTTTTCAGAAAAAAAGTTAAAATTAAGTTTTGCTTGTTTTTGCTTGTTAATCTGCCAGTGGGGTAAAATAAATAATCTAGTTTTCTGCTTAAAAATAAGATTATTTTGCTTGTAATAAGCAAAAACTCACTTAGTTTTAACTTATTTTTTCTGAAAACAAGACAATAATTTTTACTTGTCTAAAAAATCCTTTTTGATTTAAGAATTTTTAGATATTTTGGCTGGAAACAAGACCAAAAATCTGAGTAAGAAAAGCATTTTTTGCAATGCATTCGTTGGCATAACACACTCTTTTTCGAAACCTGTTGTGGTACTTATGTAATATGAAAGAAAGGTCACTGAATGAATCTGATCAAGTCATTTTGGTGAACTAACTGAAAATGAAAGAATCTCTTGAAAGAATCAACATTTTCACCACTACA
Organism: Garra rufa; assembly: GCF_049309525.1. Classification (NCBI taxonomy): domain Eukaryota; kingdom Metazoa; phylum Chordata; class Actinopteri; order Cypriniformes; family Cyprinidae; genus Garra; species Garra rufa. The sequence continues at coordinate 50,922,033 of NC_133363.1, forward strand.
ACACACGCATACATGGTGGTACTCTTAATAATGACGGCAGGGTGTCCCGGGAGAAAAGAAATAGTTAAATAAAGTCATTATTTTGTTGTCTTTGTGCATAAAAATTATTCTCGTAGCTTCGTAAAATTACCTACCTTACCTACCTTTCACATGCATCGTGGTACTTTCAATAATGGCGGCAGACTGTCTCAGGAGAGAAGAAATCGTTAAATAAAGTTGTTGTTTTTGTTCTCTGCACATAAAAAGTATTCATGTAGATTCATAAAATTACAGTTGAACCACTGATGTCCCTTGGTCTATTTTAACAATGTCCTTACTACCTTTCTGGGCCTTGAATGTGTCAGTTGCGTTGCTGTCTGTGCAGGGTCAGAAAGCTCTCGGATTTCATTAAAAATATCTTAATTTCTGTTCTGAAGATGAGCGAAGTAAGGGTGAGTAATGACAGAATTTTCATTTTTAGGTGAACTATCCCTTTAAAGTAATTTCTTCTGCTCCCACAGTGACCTGAAAAATTCTCATCTTATGGAGTGCTGCATACAATATTTATCACGTCTTAAAATTCAGTCCGTAAATAGCTTTCGGAGAGTCGTAATTAGGTCATGTAGATAATCATGTTTGTGAGATTAATTCATTAAGTCCTACAGCTTAGTTCGAGTCAGAAGTGGAATGACTTATTTTTCCTGTGTGACGGTCTCGGTCTTCACACCGCTCGTGTTGTTCCGTAATTGAAGTGGGAAATCATTCGAAGGATACCTCAGAGGGCTTGCAAAGTATTATGGTCACTTTCATTTCACCAGTCCTTCCATGTTCCCTCATTTCCCTGCATCTCTCTCACTTAGATGATGGAGACGACATTGCTGAGACATCGGACAGGGACAACCTGGCGAAAAAGAAACGAGGCCCTAAAAAAAAGAAAGAGACGAAAAAGAAAGACAAGGACAAGGAGGGCAAGATGGCCAAAGCACGCAAGCGCAAAAAAATAGTATGTGGTTTTTTGTTTGAACTTTTATTTAGTAGTCATTTGCAAACTGTCAATTGATTTTTAATCAAATTACAAATTTAAGTGCAAATAATCCTATATATGAATATTTTCTAATATTTGCACTATTATTCTAAATGAATGCATTATAGATTTTTACTTTATATAAATGATCATTTTACTTTCTCTGCCTCTTGCAGGAGAGTGACGTAGAAAGAGACTCAGAGCCGGAGTATGCCATGAACTCTGACAGTGCTGCCAGCGATTATGGAGGAGAGAAGAAAAAGAAAAAGAAACACAAGGACAAAAAAGAGAAGAAAACCAAGAAAAAGAAGAAAGAGGATGACGACAGCACACACGAAGAGACCACAAAGGTTATCCTCTAGCACTTTCTATGCCTTTTCTTGCTCTGTCTGTGGATTTGCGTGCTATTTTTTTTTCAGCTTTGCTGAGACAGGTTGTGTGTGTTTCCTTACTCTCCTCTGGATCCAAATCAGACACAATCAGCTCATTATAAAGTGTAAAGATGAATTAGTTTACCTGACTTTGAGCGGTAAAACTGAAACTGATTCAAGAAATAGTTAACCCAAAAATGACTATTTGCTGAAATTTGACTCACCCTCAGGCCATTCAAGATGTTAATGATTTTGTTTCTTTATCTGAACATATTTGGAGAAATTTAGCTTTAGATTATGTCCCCAGCAATGGATCTTCTGCAGGGAATTTATCTTAGGTTTGAACGGTTTTGAACTCTTTTGTTTTGCTGTAGTTGGTATTCGTGTGTTGTAAAAAGTCATTGTTAAGATGATTATTTTTTCTTTGGTGAGCTAGGACCATGTTGAAATTAAGCAAGATCTCTCCTTGCAAAAATATATTTTAAATAATTACATAAAAATGATTAGAGATTAAATTATTCTTTCGGTGTTCAGCCGATTAGGTGAAAAGGCAGAATAAATTCTACCGAACAATGACTTGACGTGATTAAATAGAGACGCGCACTAATGCAGCAAACATGTCAGCAGAGTAGAAGCATTTAAAACGGTCAGAGAAAGACGCAAAAATCATTACAAGCACCTACAGCATGAGACTGTTTCGTATTGCATCGCATGTCTTCCATGAGAAGAGAAAGGGGTGGTTGTTGCTGGTTACTGTTTGATGACTGAAATCGTGAAATGACCTTAAACCTCCTTTGCTCAGCAAGGCTGCATTTATTTGTACATTAAAAGCACATGCTTGATTCAAGAAGGGGGTCTTAAAAATGGCCAAAGAATATTATTTTACTAACTTTTATTTTAAATTAAATTATGCTTTGTTGATAAGCTATAATGTCTACTAGAATGTTAAAATGTTCAATGTTGAGTAAATATTTTTTTAATTGTTTTGTAATTGATTTAAAAAAAAAAGAAGACAAAACTGTAAAAAGCACATTTTGGCTAATTTATGCAATGGTGAAAAAAATGGCAAAATACATGGGGGGAAAAACATGAAAAACCACATTCGGTAATCGGTGTTCGGCCAAGAATTTTCATTACGGTGCATCCCTAAAAACTATGTTATTCTAAGATATAAATTAATGTGAACTAGGTAACTTCATTAAGTGTTAATAGTGCTAGTGCTAACCCATTAAGCATGTTTTAATAGATTGTGCTGGATTTAACTAGGTGAGGAAACTTAAAGAAATGTTAAACAAAGTTTACTTTTCTTTCTCAGGATTCTTTGATGAACAAAAAGTTCAAAAGAGCAGCATGTATTCAAATAAATCTTGTCTAACAATATGTGACCCTGGACCACAAAACCAGTCATAAGGTTAAATTTGACAAAACTGAGATTTATACATCATATGAAAGCTCAATAAATAAGCTTTCTATTGATGTATGGTTTGTTAGGATAGGACAATATTTGACTGAGATGCATCTATTTGAAATCAGAAATCTGAGGGTGCAAAAAAATCAAAAAGACTGAGAAAATCACCTTTAAAGTTGTCCAAATTAGGTTCTTAACAATGCATATTACAAATCAAAAATTACATTTTGATATATTTACAGTAGGAATTTTACAAAAAATCTTCATGGAACATGAACTTTACTTAATTTCTCAATGATTTTTGGCATAAAAGAAAAATCTAAAATTTTGACCCATGCAATGTATTTTTGGCTATTGCTACAAACAAACCCCAGCGACTTAAGACTGGTTTTGTGGTCCAGGGTCACATATAAGTCTTTGCTATCACTTTTTGTCATTGCAACACATCCTTGCTGTAAAAAAGTATTAATATTTTTTTCAAAAAAAAGAAAGAGGAAAAATTTACTGTCCCCAAACTTTTGAACAGTAGTGTATATTGTTAGAAAAGATTTCTGTTTTGAATAAATGCTGTTTTTAACATTTTATTCATCAAAGAATCCATAAAAAAACCACAGGTTCCAAAAAAATATTAAACGGCACAACAGTTTCCAGCATTGATAATAAATCAGCATATTAGAATGATTTCTGAATGATCATGTGACACTGAATAATGATGCTGAAAATTCAGGAATAAATTAGGATTTAAAGTAAATTAAAATAGAAAAATGTTATTTTACATTGTAATAATATTTCACTACATTAAATAGTTTTAGAATTTTAATCAATTAAACACAGCCTTAATGAGCATAAGAAACATCTTTAAAAAACAAAAAATCTTGATGATCCCAAACATTTGAATGGCAATGTAGTTTTACTATAACAATTTCTTGCCATGAAAACAGCCACAGAAACTGGCATGCAATTAAAAAAGGAACAAGCAAACAAACAACACAATAGTCCCATATGATCCACAAGACTACAGTTCATTAGTCAAGCAGGAAATCTGTGTTTGTATTAAACAAGTTCATCATTATTTCTTTTTAACTTATAAACATTGATCAAATATGAGTCTGTAATATTGCTTTTTCCAGTGAAAAGTCAAATCAGAAAAGAACAAACAAGCTCATCTACAGCAAGTTTTCATTTTTGGGAGAACAATTCCTTTAGTGAGTTAACTCACATTGACTTAAATCTAGGATTAAAGTATAATTTTTTATGTAATTATTTAAAATATTTATGTTTACAGTATGTGGAGAGAACTTGCTTAAATTCAACAGGGTCCAAGTTCAACAAAGGAAAACTAATCACCTTAACTCTGACTTCATACAAAACACGAAAACCAGCTACAGCAAAACAAAGGCGTTCAAAAGAGTTCAAACCCATGATAAATTCCCTCGGTTTGACCAAGCATACATAATTAAGTTATTCAAGTGCAAGGGCCAATGGGTGTTCCCCACTGCCTCAATTTTGTACCTGATTCTTTAGAATTATTTATTCTAATGATTTAATGGATTTTAAACCAAATAAGTTTAGGGAACATTTCAAGTAATGTTTGATTATGACTTTTTTTTGTAATGGCAACTTTATGGAAACAAAAAAAAAGCAGAATATTAAGGATAGCTCTCACAAAAAATGAAGATTCTGTCATCATTTAATCACTCGCATGTTGTTACAAACCAGTATGAAATTCTTTCTTCTGTTGAATGTGAGTAACCAAACAGTTTCTGGTCCCTATTGATTTCCCTAGTATTTTTTTTTTTTAATGGAAGCCAGAAGGGACAAACAACTGTTTGTTCTGTATGTATGTATTTATGTTCAGCAGAAGAGAGAAATTCAGACAGGTTTGGAACAACCTGCGAGTGAATAAATGATGACAGAATTTTCATTTTTGGGTGAACTATCCCTTTAATATGTTTAGGATAGCTGGTAGTATTTACATTGTATCAAAAGATGAATCGCTTTTATCAGCTGAGCTGGTGTTAGTAATGTCTATGCAAGAAATTTCCCTTAATATAATATGTTTGCAGACAAAAACCTCACACATTCATATGCAAACACATCATCAGAGGTTCTTCTCACGCTTGCGTCCAGAAATGATAAAAGATTGACAAGTACATGGTGTTTCTAGCTGTTGCATGTCCGTGATAATGTACAACACACATAATTACTGATCCAGTTAACATGTAGTGGATTCTAGAGTGCAGATGTTTCCAGACATTTATTACCCGTCCACACTGTGACAGCCGTATGATGAAGCCTCTCTTCCAGCCGGTAGAGATGAAAACGTCAGCCCAGCTGGCTAGGGAGTGGGGTCTGGAGGATGTTGATCACACATTCACAGAAGAAGATTACCGCACACTAACCAACTACAAAGCCTTCAGCCAGTTCATGAGGTACTGACCTGCACCAGAGGATTCATATGTTGTAGTTCCCTTTCAGCAGCATTTATGTATTAAACATATTGTTCTCTGCAGACCCATGATTGCTAAGAAGAACCCTAAAATCCCCATGTCCAAGATGATGACCATTCTGGGGGCCAAATGGAGGGAGTTTAGCTCCAATAATCCATTCAAAGGCTCGGCAGCAGCCGTCGCTGCTGCTGCAGCCGCCGCCGCAGCAGCCGTTGCTGAGCAGGTCTCCGCAGCAACAGCCTCCCCTGAACCTCCGCCTCAGCCACCGCCACTTCGCAAGGCCAAGACCAAAGAGGGCAAAGGTCAGAGAGCAGCTGTATGGGTTTCAGTACAGGATTTGTTGATTCGCTTTGTTATATAAACACACAGCATCAAAAAATTGTTTGTGTAAGATTGATGGAAACTGATGGTAGATTTTTTTGAAAACACTAGTCAAAAGTCAAAAGTTTTTGAACAGTAAGTAATGTATGTATTTGAAATTGATTTAAAGGTGATGATAAATACATTAATAATGTTACAAAAGCTTTCTATTTCAGATAAATGCTGATCTTCTGAACTTTCTATACATCAAAGAAACCTGTTTTCAACCTAATAATAGTAGTTTTTTTGAGCAGCAAATCAGAATACTAGAATGATTTCTGAAGGATCATGTGACTGGAGTAGTGGTGCTAAAAATTCAGCTTTGAAATCACAGGAATAAATTACATTTTAAAATATATTCAAATTGAAAACAGTTTTTTTAAATAGTAAAAAATAGTTCAAAATTTTACCGTTTTTGCTGTACTTTGGATTATATAAATTCAGGTTTGTTGAGCAGAAGAGACTAGAACATTAAAAATCTTACTGTTTAAAAACTTTTGACTGGTAGTGTATATATCACCGTACTTTCCCTAGTTGATTAATCACAGTACATTAAGACAATTATTTTGTATTAAACATTTATTGAAATGTTATGTTTAATGCCATTTATGTTTTATGCCATATTTTTACATTAAGGTTGCCTTTGCACTCATTTAAAGTTATTTAAATATTTAAACAATATTTAAACACTGATTAAATAGCATTTTTAAATGTCATTTTATCCAACTCTCCAGACATATATTCATGATGTTCTGATGCCTAAATTCATCTAAAAGCACTTTAGGGTTCCTATAGGGTTTGGAGAAGTATGGCATTAGTTTTAAGTATTTCCCATGTCTGGAAGTATGGAAAGTATAAAAAAGAAAGCAGAGCATGAAACAAACTTTGGCCCCAATTTAGTTTTTTATAATAGAAAATAAAGAATGTAATGAAAATCTATTTATTGTACAAGAAGTGAGATTTCATGGCAGCTGTTTAGTGATTCTTCAGTCATTGTCAAATATGCACTTTTTGATTATGCAAAATGCAGGTTATAAGCATTTTGGGTTTCTTCTCACAGTATTCTTAGCACCATATTAAAAAGCCTCAAGGACCTTTGCAAAAGCAAAAAATATACAGATTAACCATTAAAATTAGCATATAGGACAATGCACACTGAGCCACCTATTGTGCCATCAGCTCATTTTGCTGTGTGGTTTCTTGGCCTCCATAAAGTATGCGTTAAAGGCCTTGAAATATTGCTTACTGTCCTAATGTAAGCCAAATTTGAAACACTTTTATACAGTACCAGTCTTTTTTTATAGACTCTTGAACTTGGCCAATTTTATGTCATGGTTTCTGCACCTTCACAAAAGGAAGTGTTCAATTAGACATTTTGTCTTCATATAAGAAGTAATACAATAAGAAAATTAATTCATGTGCATCCACACTTTTGTTTTATTCAGTGATACACAAAAGGAAATACATTATATAAAACTAGAAATTATAATGCATAAGCCTGCAAAAACTTCCCATGCACAGGTGAATATCTTCTCAAGGGCACAAAAAAGTCTGGAAAAGTATGACATTTTGAAATGGAAAATAGGATTTAAACAATTGATTTTAGTTTTTAGTGTTTTATTTTGAATGCATCTAGACAAATACTGTCAATACGTCTAGACAATACTGGTTACTCTTAATATTTCCTGTTTATTTGTTATCAACAGGCCCTGGCTACAAGAAACGCAGTAAGAGTCCTCGTGTCTCAGATAAGAAGAAGCCAAAACCCAAGAAAATGGCTCCTCTGCGCATTAAACTGGGAACGCTTGGTAACAAGAGGAAGAAGAGTAGTTCGGTGAGAGTTTGTGGGTAATACATGTGCACTTCAATGTGTGTTGGGTGCAGTGGTTGTCTTTGATCGTGTGTGTGGTTGTAATGCAGAGTGAGGAGGTGGACGAGGACGATTCTGAGCAGGAGAACTCCAGCGTTCACAGTTCTTCAGTCCGCTCTGACAGCTCAGGACGGGTCAAGAAGAACAAAAGGGGTCGCCCGGCAAAGAAGAAGAAAAAGGGTGAGACATTTGCTTTTACTTATCAGTGTTCTTTCTGATGAATGAATTAAATAAAAAACTAAAAAATCATTTTGACTTGAAAACAAGAATGTAAACATACACAATCTTCAAAATATTTAATTATTCAAAATTGTTCATTGCAATAAGGTTTCTTGGTTCATCACCATAGTATTGTGGGTAAGTACCGAAGATAATTGGCCATAGCGGTTGGATGCACACTCTTATGGCCTTAATGTACTTAAGTTCTTTGCTTAGAGGTAAAAAGTAGTTTATATACCTTTGCAGGGGTATAGTGTTAGCAAAAATGCTGATGCCATCCTTGTTTAGATGAATATACATGTAACAAAAATGACAGTGGTAAGAAAACAGCAGTTAAGAAAGCATCTGATCATAGAGACATTCATATCTTTGCACCAGCTCTGTAATGCGGCACTCGTTTCGAGTTAAGTTACATTTATCAAGTTACATATATTTTTGCACTTCATATAATAGACTGCATTTGATTTGTTTGTTGGACAAAATGGCAGATTCAACGTTTTGATTGGTCAGAGCATCTGTCAATCAAGCTGTTTGCGAAGGGTCAATTATTTTTACATTTCATTTTAAGTATATTGTTGCCTTTAATAGTTAAAAATCACTTTAGAATTTAGTGGACATTATGCATCAGAGGGTTAAAATTAATTTTGATAATTTTTTTTATTAAGCTTCTCTCTCAGCGCTGGGTGATGAGGATGGTGATGGCTATGAAACTGACCATCAGGACTACTGCGAGGTGTGTCAGCAGGGAGGAGAGATTATTCTGTGTGATACCTGTCCTCGAGCGTACCACCTGGTGTGCCTTGAGCCTGAGCTTGAGAAAGCCCCCGAGGGCAAGTGGAGCTGCCCTCACTGCGTGAGTCACATCAACCCACACCTACAGAACTACAGATTGATTTTAATCTGAAACCAGACATCATCCGATATTTTAGCACATTTTTATTTGAGAAGATTATTAAAAAAACATAAAAAATTGTTGACTTGAATATAATACGAGATGAAACTGAATTTTTTCAGTTTGATGTTACTGTAATGAAAGTGCATGTTTTTTTTTTCTCAGGAGAAAGAGGGGATCCAGTGGGAAGCAAAGGAAGAAGACTTTGAGGACTTTGAAGAGGAGTGTGACGATGTGCGGGATGTGGAGCCAGGGCTGGGTGGAGAGGAAGAAGAGGATGATCACATGGAGTTCTGTCGCGTGTGTAAAGATGGAGGAGAGCTGCTGTGTTGTGACTCCTGTCCGTCATCCTATCACATTCACTGCTTGAACCCCCCACTGCCCGAGATCCCCAACGGAGAGTGGCTCTGTCCACGCTGCACTGTGAGTAATGCTCCACCACTGTACTGCCAATTTGATGTCACAGGGCTTAATGTTTTTACAATAAACATTCATTAGAATATCTTTATCATTAATATTTTCCAATTTTCAAATGTATTTTATGCTTTCACACAGTTGATTGTTTTTCTCACGTCACAGACCCAAACATTCCATTATAAACTAAGAATTACAGTGGTGGCCAAAATTATTAGAACACTAGTATTTTTAACCGGCTAAAAATGGTTTTAAGTCAGTTATTTGTATCTTTTGCTGTAGTGTGTCAGTAGGAAATATTAGTTTACATTTCCAAACATTAATTTTGCCATATCTTATCATCATCCAGTCTGTCTGGAATGACATGAAGAAACAGAACAAACTAAGACAGACTAAATCCAGAAGAACTGTGGCAACATCTCCAAGATGCTTCAAAAGACCTATCTGCAAAGCTACAGTACTGTTAAAAGTTTTAGGCACTTGTGTAAAAATGCTGTAAAATGAGGATGCTGTCAAAAATAATGTTATAAATAGATTTTCTCTATCAATTAACTTCTATTAACTGAATTAAATTAACATCTGGTGTGACCATCCTTTGTGTTTGAAGCAGCTTTTGCCCTAGGTGCAGTTGCACATAGTTTTTCAGGTAGCTTTGCAGGTAGGTCTCTTTAAGCATCTTGGAGACGTTGCCTCAGTTCTTCTGGATTTAGTCTGTCTCCGTTTGTTGTTTCTTCATGTCATTCCAGACAGACTGGATGATGATGATGAGATCAGATCTCTGTGTGGAGCACAGGCTGGAAATGTAAACTGATATTTCTGACTGACACTACAGCAAAAGATACAAAAAACTGACTTTTGACCATTTTTTAGCTGATGAAAATACTGTTGTTCTAATAATTTTGGCCACCTCTGTAAAACTATGATAATAGAAACACAAACCAGTGTTTATTGTGGAAATAAAATGACTAATCGGGACAACCGACCTGTAGTTGTGGAGTGACCACAACAAACAGTTTTGGCCCTAAAAAAGTTTTTGCAAGAGTTAATGTACTTGGTTACCATGCAGACAACACTGTCAGTGAAGAGCATGCTTGAGATGAAATATGAGACATGTGATGTGTGAAGAAAAGAAAGAAATTGAAGGTAAATATCACGTATGAACATAATATTATTTTCATTTTCAGTCAAGCTGAAACTTGGTTAAATTATGAAATTATCAAAAATGTGTTAAAATATAATTTTATTATGGGTATTTAGAATACATAGAATGCTAGTGATAAAATTAGCAAGGCAAAGATGTTTTTTTTATTTAAAATTAGAAAAAATTTTCTGTCTCTTTTTCTGTCTCTCTCTCTCTATATGTGTGTGTATATATATATATATATATATATATATATATATATATATTTTTTTTTTTTTTCCTGTTTATTCTGAAAAATCATGTTTCACAAAAATATTAAGCAACACAACTGTTTTCAACATTATAATAAATATAAAAGGAGGTGTTTATAGGACCAAATCAGCATACTAGAATGATTTCTGAAGAATCATGTGTAGGGGTAGACAATTATTAGCCTGGGCGATTATCTGTACCGATATTAAGGATTGTCATAGTTAACTGTATTGGTAATTTTCGAAACCGATTTGCAGATAAAATAACTTAAAAGTATTTAAAGAAAGTAGTTTTTCTTCATTTTCACATTCACATTCATTTTTATTTTTATTTTTACACCAGACATATATATCGGTTCAAAATATTGGTTATCGGTCTAATTGATCTGTAATAATCGGTATCGCATCGACCCTGAAAACACATATCATTTAACCCCTAATCATGTGACACTGAAGAATGGACTAATGGATGCTGAAAATTCAGCTCTGCATCATAGGATTACATTTCATTTGTATATATAGCATATATTTGATGTATTCTTAATACACACAATAAAATAGTTAATAAAGTATATTAAGAGAAGGGTTCATTTGAGGTGAGCTCAGTTAAGGTAAGTGTGTTGAGTTTAGTTGTGCTGATTTTGGTTTGATGAAAAATTATTCTGGTGGGTTTTCGCTTGAGAGATTAAGTAATTTATTATGTTGCGGAAAATAGACATAAGCTTGCTATTTTTAGTAATTAATACATTCAAATTTTATTAATGAACAATCTAGTCAAAATTTTTAATATAATCTGCAACTTCTGTTGTCTTTCAGTGTCCACCAATCAAAGGGAGAGTGCAAAAAATTCTGCACTGGCGATGGGGTGATCCCCCACCCCCTGTTCCTGTCCCTCCACCCCCAGACGCACCCCCTGATGCACCACCCCTTCCACCTATGAAGGGTCGTCCAGAGAGAGAGTTCTTTGTGAAGCTAGCGGCACAGTCCTACTGGCACTGCACCTGGATCACAGAGCTACAGGTGCGAGAGTAAGACAGTGTGAGACAGACATAACTGTTATGGGATGTACAGACTTTTTTCCCTTATGCATATCTGTCCTTCCTCAGCTTGAGATCTTCCACTCTGTGATGTTCCGGAACTATCAGAGGAAAACAGACATGGACGAGCCACCCAGTCTGGACTACGGCTCTGGGGGAGAGGAGGATTCTGGGAAGAGTGAGAAGCGGAGGGCCAAAGACCCTCAATATGCCATTCTGGAGGAGAAGTACTACCGATATGGCATCAAGCCTGAGTGGATGATGGTGCACAGGATAATCAATCACAGGTGTGTGTACTACATAATACTGTATATACTAATAATTTGTACTGTCAGAATATTACATTTTATGTGTTTGCGAACAGCATGGATAAGAAGGGCAACTACCACTACCTGGTTAAATGGAGAGATCTGACCTATGACCAGTGCACCTGGGAGAGAGATGAGCTGGACATCCCTGAGTTCGGTGGGCACAAAGCGGCATACTGGAGACACAGGTGCATACATAGATGATTCAGAAAACTGTTATAGGGGTTTAACTTCTCACAGAATCTTTGTTTTCTGGAAGTATATTTTGGGTGATGGGATTCTTTTTTTTCTCACAGGGAAGAAGTGATGAAGGAAGACCCAGAGAAGCCAAGGAAAATGAGGAGGAGAGAGGAGAATGATGATGCTCCAAGCACGCCTGTTAATGATGTTAGTGTCATCCTTTTGTTTTATTCCAGTGCTTCTGGAATAATATTCTTAAAGGGATAGTTCTCCCAAAAAATGAAAATTCTGTTATTAATTACTCAACCTCTTATTGTTCCAAACCTGAAGACCTTCGTTCATGTTCGGAACAGAAATTAAGATTTTTTTGATGAAATCCGAGAGCTTTCTGGCCCTGCATAGATAGCATGCAATTGAAATGTTACGCTGGACCACACAACCAGTCTTAAGTAGTACGGGTATATTTGTAGCAATAGCCAAAAATACATTGTATGGGTCAAAATTATCAATTTTTCTTTTAGGCCAGAAATCATTAGGATATAAGTGAAGATCCATGAAGATATTTAGTAAATTTCCTACCATAAATATATCAAAAAATGTTTGATTAGTAATATGCATTGCTAAGAACTTCATTTGGACAAATTTAAAGGCAATTTTTTTTGCACCCTCAGATTCCAGATTCAAATAGTTGAATCTCAACCAATTTGTCCTATCCTAACCAAAACCTAAACCATGCATCAATGGAAAGCTAATTTAATCAGCTTTCAGATGATGTCTCAAATCTCAATTTAAAAAAAATTACCTTTATGACTGGTTTTGTGGTCCTAAGTCATGTTCCCAGGCTCAGAAACTTAGTAAGGACATTGGTGGTTCAACCGTATTTTTGTCCGCAAAGAAAACAAAAACTTTATTCAACAATTCTTCTCCTCCAAGTGACCATCCTCCGCAATTATCAAGAGTATCATGATGCATGAGTCATCATTTTTGTTTTCTTTGCGGAGTTTGCGCACAAAAAGTATTCTCGTAGCTTCGTAAAAAATACGGTTGAACCACTGACGTCACATGGACTGTTTTACCGATGTCCTTACTATTTTTTGGGGCCTGGGAACATTTGAGTACTGTTGCTGTCTATGCAGGGTCACAGCAGAAATACCAGTAATATCTTATACAGTATGAGGGACGGGAGGCCTGTGAATCAGAAAGGTTCCTTGCCCTTTTGTAGGGAAAAAAAGCAACGGAAAAGAAACATGCAACAAAATGACCACATTTAGAAAGAATACTGTTACATTATTATGCAAATTCTGCAGTTTAGTTCAAACTTGCCCTCATGAATACGAGCATCTAGTTGCTTACATAATTTGAGGCCATACATAACAATAACTCACCTTTTGTTGATCGCTTCAGTTGTCTGCTGCTTTTTTTTTAGTGTGGCATGCAGGGCTGTGCCTGCGTACAGACAATGCTCAGCTTTTTAAATATTCATGTCCTGTATTGCAGAAAAATGTAGCCTATTTATTACAGCCTTGGACACAAAGCTAAATCAAAATCATAAATAGATTGGGAAAAATAAATATAAAATTCTAAATGGAATAAAATGTTGATATTATTTGCTTCAGTAATTTACTGTCTTTAAAACAGGGGTGGCCAATCCAGCTCTAACACACCTGGAAGTTTCCAGTAAACCGGTAAAGATTTTGATTAGCTGGTTCAGGTGTGTTTGATTAGAGTTGGAGCTAAACTTTTCAGGATGCTGTGCTTCCAGGAGCGGGACTGAGCAGCCCTGTTTTGAAACTATTGATTTGTGTAGTGTAGCACAGTTATGCTGTTGATTTATTTTGTCCAATATTCTTTATCTGACTACACAAAATTGGGTCCTGCTACCTTTTTCCTGCCTTCTTGCCATCTATTTTGAACTATTTTGTCACATCTGCTTTTTAGCACAAAGTCCTCAGTGCATTCAAGCTTTCAGAGCATGTAGGACCACCCTTCTCTCTGTCTTTTCTCATAAATTCTCTACCCATGTTTCTTCCTTCAGCCCACAATCAAGTATGAGGAGCAGCCAGACTTTGTGACAGAGACAGGAGGAACGCTGCACCTCTATCAGCTGGAAGGGCTGAACTGGCTGCGGTTCTCCTGGGCGCAGGGAACAGACACCATCCTGGCTGATGAAATGGGTTTGGGCAAGACCATTCAGACCATTGTTTTCCTCTACTCACTCTTCAAAGAGGTCTGTGAGGGTCAGGCTACAAAATTGTATGTTAAACGACAAGTAATTTTTTGTACCTCACATTATATTTCTCTCCCATTCTGTTCCTCTCTGTCCATCCTTCCGTATCTCTCTGTCCATTTCTTTCTCCAGGGACACACTAAAGGGCCGTTCCTGGTGAGCGCACCGCTGTCCACAATCATTAACTGGGAGAGGGAGTTCGAGATGTGGGCTCCTGACTTCTACGTTGTCACTTACACCGGAGACAAGGACAGCCGGGCCATCATCCGTGAGAACGAGTTCACCTTTGACGACACGGCGGTGAAGGGAGGAAAGAAAGCCTTCAAATTACGGGTGAGAAGGAGAGGAGATGAGCACTGGAATGGAAGGAATGACTGCTGATTGGAGAGGTGAAATGAAAAGATGGACAATGAGAGAAGGAAAAGAGAAGTAAAAGTAAAAAATGGCAGAAGCCATAGCATGAGAGAAGAGGGAAAGGATGTCATTTGGTGCTGTAGAAACAAGTGATTTTACTCTAACTGTTGTTTTCATTTTCTACCCATCATCCCTCCAGAGAGAAGCGCCCATTAAGTTCCACGTGTTGTTGACGTCCTATGAGCTTGTGACCATAGACCAGAACGTTCTCAAGTCTATTGACTGGGCCTGTCTTGTAGTGGATGAAGCCCACCGCCTCAAAAACAACCAGTCCAAGGTATACTGACTTTTTTAGGATTTCCTGTTGTTTGTCCAAGTTTTGTTTTGGTTTGAGAAAGTGTGTTTTGCGTGATTCATCCTACTTTAATGCCAGACAGGAAATGATTTATTGGGTTGCAACACAGTAGATTGAGGATGACAAAAATAAACCACCATAATACAGCCAATACACATTTCATTCAATGAATCATAAGTTAATATACAAAAATGTCTGAATGTGTCTAATACAATGTTGTTGTTTTTTTACTTCGACTCTCTTGTATGTAATGTTTCTGCAGGTAACTGAAGAAACAAATTATATATATATATATATATATATATATATGTATATATACACACAACCTTCAAGAGTTTGGGGTTTTAAAAAAAAAATAAACAGTCTTACACACATATTTACTTGCAATTATTTTATCAAAACAGTAATGCAAAAATAACTACTTGAATGATGTTACTGTTGTGTAATTTCACATATTTTATAATATACAGTTAAAGTCAAAAGTTTACATACACCTTTCAGAATCTGGGAAATGTTTTTACCAAAATAAGGATCATACAAAATGCATGTTATTTTTTATTTAGTGCTGATCTGACTGTATGATTTTGAGACCTATCCTTTCACACTGAGGACAACTGAGAGACTCCTCTCTGTCCATCCTTCCGTATTTCTCTGTCCATTTTTCTTATTTTGCCTAAATATCATATTTTTTATTTTAGTATTGCCCTTCAGAAGCTACAGAATATACTTGCATGTTTTTCAGAAGACAAAATAATTTACATTTACTCTGATATTCAAATTCAGAGTTCAGGTTTTCACCCCCAAGCTCTTAATGCATAATATTTGCTTCTGAAGCATCAGTGAACATTTGAACCTTCTGTAATAGTTGCATATGAGTCCCTCAGTTGTGAAAAGATGTATCTCAAAATCATACAGTCAATGTTGGAAAGGGTTCAAATACGCAAAAAGGACAAACAAGGAACTCATAAACAACTATCACTAAACAAAAAAACACAGCTGTTGATCATTCAGGTAACAACACAGTATTAGGAATGAAGTGTATGTAAACTTTTGAAAAGGGTCAGTTTTATAAATCAAAACTAATTTTACTCCTATTTCTACACATTTTGCAAAAATATGTAAAATAGTTTGTGATTAGCAAGTGCTGCTCATCCTGGTTTTATGATAAATCTTCAGTAAGCACATTGTATATTTCCAATTAAGTAAAATTTAGTGCGATTTTGTGTGTTTGTGTTTTATTAACTGAAGACAGTTGTTGTGGTGTGTTAGTTTTTCAGGAGACTCAATGACTACAAGATAGACCATAAGCTGCTGCTAACAGGAACTCCACTCCAGAACAATCTGGAAGAACTTTTCCATCTTCTCAACTTCCTGACGCCCAACCGCTTCAAGTATGACCATACACTCATACTGGACACTCAATCAAAGTGGCCCAAAAAGTTTGGACATTGTATTATATATAAATTTTTTTAGTGTGGCTGAAGTGTCCAGATGCTTTTTGAGGCCACTGTATGTGCACATCAACACAAATATGTTTTAATACTCAAAATTATTATTATATTCTTTATTTCTGTCCCTCAGTAATCTAGAAGGTTTTCTAGAGGAGTTTGCGGACATCTCTAAAGAGGACCAGATTAAGAAACTGCACGACTTGTTAGGCCCACACATGCTCCGGAGACTCAAAGCTGACGTGTTTAAGAACATGCCGGCCAAAACTGAATTGATCGTCCGGGTGGAGCTTAGCCCCATGCAGAAGTAAGTCCCACAGCGTTGATTTCATAAACAAAATGTGTTGACGTATCTATTATCTCAAGATAATCAGCAATAGGAAGTAAAACAAATATTTAATTTGTTTAAATAAATTTCTTACTATGTGTGCTAGCCTTTCTTTCATATGTTTTTGTGCACACTGTGTATAAACAGAAAATACTACAAGTTCATTCTGACGCGTAATTTCGAGGCGCTGAATTCTAAGGGAGGAGGGAACCAAGTGTCTCTACTCAACATTATGATGGACCTAAAAAAGTGCTGCAACCACCCCTACCTCTTCCCCGTCGCTTCTGCCGTAAGAGCACACACTGTATTTCTGACAGCAACAAACAAAACCTTGTAATTTGGATGGGGTTTTCAGTCTTTTTGGTCCTAACTTATGTAGTGTAAAATACTGCCACCTGCTGTCAGAAAATTTTATTTGAATGCTGTCAAAATGTTGAAGATAATAGTAAATAGTTGCTTAGTGTTTGTCAAGGTTTTTTGTTATGCTCATGTGTATCATAGGCTGTTTTGCTGTGTTACAGGAAGCTCCCAAAACACCAAGTGGAGCATATGAAGGCGCAGGTCTCACTAAGAGTTCTGGGAAACTCATGCTGCTGCAGAAAATGCTCAGAAAACTGAAAGAGCAAGGCCACCGAGTGCTAGTGTTCTCTCAGGTACAAACACACATGAAAATACTTTCATTCAGCCTGTATTTGACATGTATTTGCTATTACATGAACACACAAATTGTGGTTCTTTAGTGCCCCTAGGTGGAAACTGTGGAAATGTGGAAATATTACAAAATTTAGTTACAAAAAAAAAGGTTCTGTTCTGTTTTCTAAGGCTGCCTTCAACTAAAGATTTTTTTGGTCAGCTAGTAATTTTAAGCATTAGTTGACTATTAGTCACATGTTTATTAATAAACCACGTAAATCATAATAATAAGCCTTTAATTCGCCTACATAGCCTAATAAGTGCCACAGCGCACTGGCAGATATAGTAATTATGAATGTGTCAGGGAAAAATAGCATTAATGTTTGAATAATTTATTGATAAACTAGTTCTTTCTTTGTTTTTGGCTTTAGAGATGTACTCAGCGACACTGACTCGTCTTCTCCACAGTAGTGGATGTGCCTGTATGTTTCATACGGATTATATAATCTAAGAATATTTGTTGTCTATTCGAATTGGTTCATTTAAAAGTAGACATTTCAGTACTTTAAGAGCAAGTGACCGCACCGGTGCCTTTATCTGTCATGAAGTGAGTGCACAACTGTTCAGCTTTCACACTTCGCACAGACACCTAAATAGCGCACATTTATTAAGGTTAACATTATCTTAAGCGGCCACATACATCTTTCAGATGAAAAGCCATATTTGAGGTATGAATGATAGGTGAGCGTTAGGATGTCTTGGCCGATGTACCAAATTACGACAAAGACCAGCCGTTAAAGATCTGTCCGTCACAGACTGCGTGACTTTGCCACTTTCTTTGGATTTTTTTATCTGCGACTAAGCGACTAATGAAATTTTGGTAGACCAAGCCGACTATTAGTCGACTATTAGAGGGCAGCCCTACTGTTTTCAAATTGAATGGCTTTGTGTTTCTAGCCTCGCGGCAGACTAGGTGTAACTTGGATGGTCTGATTTGATCATATGTGGTACTTTGTGTTCATTTTGATTTTATCATGTCTTTCTAAATCTTATTTGTACTTACACACTCTTTTTCCCCCCTCAGATGACCAAGATGCTGGATTTGCTGGAGGATTTCCTGGATTATGAGGGTTATAAATATGAGCGAATTGATGGAGGCATCACTGGAGCTCTCCGACAGGAAGCCATTGATAGATTCAATGGTAAAGAGTACATATTTTTTTACAGAAGTAGTATTTCTAGAGAAATAGCTATAGAATTGCAGGTTGATGTGTGACACGAAAATCTATATTATAACATAACATTAAAAAAAAGAAATTGATGACTAGGTGGTACTTCAATAGTCTGATTTAAACAAAGGTTGTCTGAAATGTTTGAGAAGCCAGAGGTTTAATTTGAATAACTATTCAAATGTCATCACATAGTCATCTTTTCTCTCTACTCTCTTCCCAGTCCAAATGTTGATGATGAATGTGAATTTCGAAAGACAAATTGTTTTGTTTGCAAGACTCAATCCATTCTTGGAGCTACTGAGTCAGTTGTTTTCAGATGTGGAGAAAAGTTAATGCCATCTGCCAAATGCCTAATGTTTTATCCTATAATGGCAGTTAATTTATTTTTTTGTTGGGTAAGCAAAACTTGCAATTTACAAGGGCAAAAATACAGAGAACTGATATAGTTGGGATGTTATATTTTTGTTTAAAGCACTTAGAAAGCCTGGAATCTGAATTTTTTTTTTAATGTTGCATAGTTTTGGAAGATTTATAATCATTCAAACATCAGTGGTGCTATAATTATATATTTTGTATTGTGTTGTTTTGTGGTGTTGAGGTTGATTGTGTTTTTTTATTTTAATTATTGTGTTATTTGTTATGATGACTTAATGACTTTTTGGGTGGCCAAAATGTGTGCAAATCTTAAATCACACAGTGAGTCATTTCATATAACTTTAAGAAATTTTCATGCAGTTGCACCTCTTTTAGCACCAGGTTCTTCCTTATCTTGACTTGTTTGGGACACATCCCACCATGTTTATTTGTCGCTGTCATATGTATATAGTATCATCCTGCTCACTGATAGCCACATAGATATATTTACATAATGGTAATTACAATTTATGATAAACCATATTAACGGCTTAGCAAAACCTCTGCTGGTTGACAGCCATTTGTTATCACATAATGACTTAATATTTACGTTAAAAATCTAAATCAAATCACTCTTTTTTTGTCTTGCAGCTCCTGGTGCGTGTCAGTTTTGTTTTCTTCTCTCTACACGAGCGGGCGGTCTGGGAATCAATCTGGCCACTGCGGACACAGTCGTCATCTTTGACTCTGACTGGAATCCCCACAATGACATTCAGGTAACTATAAAGAAGAGAAGTACTTGTGTGACACTTGGTAAGTTTCTCCAGGTTTTTTCTTTGTAATGTTTGTAATGCCACCTGGTGTACAGTTTGAGTACAGACTCATGAAATTTACAGTAGAATACCATCTGTCAGGTTTCAAAACTAAACATATTTTAGCAAGCTCAATGCAGCAGTTTTATTTAAAATCTCATCTCTTTTTCTCAGGCCTTCAGCCGAGCTCACCGTATTGGTCAAGCCAATAAAGTGATGATATATCGGTTTGTGACTCGGGCCTCGGTGGAGGAACGAATCACTCAGGTGGCCAAAAGGAAGATGATGCTCACACACCTGGTGGTGCGGCCTGGTCTGGGCTCAAAAGCCGGATCCATGTCTAAACAAGAGCTGGATGACATCCTCAAGTTCGGCACTGAGGAGCTTTTCAAGGATGAGATTGAAGGTGGGATTGCTAAATTGAATGGATTAATTGTGTATAAATAAATAAACCAGGAAATCATTTGGCAATTTAGACAACTAATGAATATCTTTGTTAAAAAAAACTTGCTCTGTAACGCATGATTGTGCCCAATATTGAAGCTACTGAAAGTTCACCAGTTTGTTTGTTTTTACAGCAGGGGACAATAAAGATGATGACAGCAGCGTCATTCACTACGACAATGCCGCCATTGAGCGTTTGCTAGACCGCAGCCAGGACGCCACAGATGACTCTGACATGCAAAACATGAATGAGTATCTGAGCTCCTTCAAGGTGGCCCAGTACACTGTCAAAGAAGATGACAAGGTGGGATTTGTTTTTGTGGAGTATCCAGAAGTAGGACTTTAAAATGGAATTTGAAAGATGACCAACATTTAATTGCATCACCAATATTTCAACAGTAATTCTCAGAAAAGGGAATTTGTCTCTTAACTTTACTTGCCAGAGATTTTTTTATTATTACAAGACTTAACAGAGGTCTTAGATATATAAAATTTTTGTATTTGATTTCTTAGATGTTTCTCCTAAAATTCAAGAGATATAAAATAGATAGTTTAGAGTCATTCCTTTTTTTTTTCAAAGATGTAGAGTTTTTTATTTAGCAAGGAGGCTTTATATCAAAGAGAGTGTAGATAGTACATTTTTAAAATGTTTCGCAAAAGATTTAAAATTTAAATAAATGCTGTTCTTGTAACTTTATTAAGGATGTTACGATCAAAATCTCACAATACAATAATCTCAATATGAAGTCCACTATACAATTGCAAAAACAAAAATGAAGACTTAACATGTAGAATTAACATATTGTACTTTTTAAAGTTAAATTATTCTATCTAATGCACTTTGAGAGTTCAAAATTAAGAGCTCCAACCCGTGTTCTAAACTCAGAAAACTTAAATTAGTGAATTGACTTGTACCTGATTTTTACAGGGGGCTCAATTCTCTTTTTATTTGTAGTATACTGTCTCAGTCTAAATTACATTCACACTGGTATTTTAGGAAGCCATACAAATTAGAATATAATAATAATAATAACAACAATTTTATATTATTGTTATTCCCATGACAGTAATATCCATATATTGTAAAACAGTTGCTCTGTAAAAATAAATGAAAATGAATATTTCATATGTATATTATTTTTGCTTTACACTACAGTAGGGAAATTACAATACTTCTTTCCTAATTTTTACACTTGAATTGGATATTTTGAATTTGGCTTGCAGTAACGTTACCCATTTAAACGCTAGCTGTCAGCAATTTGTACTGCACTTTTAAGCTTTTAATTTGACGTAAACGAAAAACGAAAAAAGCGTCACACAACAAATCTACTGAAATGCTGTAATCGTAAACAGACTTGATGAAGGGATTAAGCCATTTTAAGCTTTCGGTTTTAGTTCTTTAAACAGATACTGTGCCAAAGTATAATGGCCCAAAACACAACTTTAAAAACCTTTTATGTTAGAATAAAAACTACACTTTTTTTGCTTAGGAAAACATATCGTCATGTGACCACGATGATATCGAGACAATTTTGTTATCGCTATACCACGATATGGATAATACCGTTACAAAAAAATTAAAAATTAAAAAAATTGCAAAATAGTTCTTACCACAAACCTCTGAAAATAGACAGACATTTTTGACATACAGTAATAGTATAGAGCTATAAAAGTAACGTGGATAGCATGTCTCAGATAATTTGTGACCCTGGACCGCAAAACCAGTCTTAGCATGGGTATATTTGTAGCAGTAGCCAAAAATATATTGTATGGGTCAAAATTATTGATTTTTCTTTTATGTCAAAAATCATTAGATATTAAGTAAAGATCATGTTCCATCAAGATTTTTTGTAAATTTCCCACCATAAATATATCAAAACTTAATTTTTTAACAGTAATATGCATTGCTAAGAACTTCATTTGGACAACTTTAAAGACCCTCAGATTCCAGATATGTGGTCCTGGGTCATATTTAGTCTCGCAAGAATGCGATTACAAATGTTTAAGTTGTATTTATATCTATATATGTGACCCTGGACCACAAAACCAGTCTTAAGTCGCTGGGGTATATTTGTAGCAATAGCCAAAAATACATGGTATGGGTCAAAATTATTGATTTTTCTTTTATGCCAAAAATCATTAGGAAGTTAAGTAAAGATCATGTTCCATGAAGATTTTTTGTAAAATTCATATTGGAAATATATTAAAATGTAATTTTTGATTAATAATATGCATTGTTAAGAGCTTACTTTCGACAACTTTAAAGGTGATTTTCTCAGTATTTTGATTTTTTTGCACCCTCAGATTCCAGATTTTCAAATAGATGTATCTCGGCCAAATATTGTCCTATCCTAACAAACCATACATCAATAGAAAGCTTATTTATTGAGCTTTCATATGATGTATACATCTCAGTTTTGTAAAATTGTACCTTATGACTGGTTTTGTGGTCCAGGGTCACATATAGATATTTTTTGAAACTCTAGAGGGTAGTGGAGAAAAGCAGGGGACTTGTTCTTCGTTTCCACTCCATAGAATGTTATTGGTGCCTAACAAATATCAAACAAATGAGATATTAAGGAGATTTCATTTGTGATTAAGAAGATCTCATTTGGTGTTATGTGTCCAGATAGAGGAGATTGAGAGAGAGATCATTAAGCAGGAAGAGAATGTGGATCCTGATTACTGGGAGAAACTCTTGAGGCATCACTACGAACAGCAGCAGGAAGATCTGGCCCGCAATCTCGGCAAAGGAAAGAGAGTCCGCAAACAGGTCAACTACAATGACGCGGCCCAGGAGGACCAAGGTACAGTGCAACACTGAGTGAAATGTTAAAGGGGTCATCGGATGCAAAATTCAAGAGCACATCATTTGGTCGCAATTTATTTTATTTTTCTACAAAATGGCATTAATCAATGCATGCTGAAGAACTTTTATCATCCTTTATAGTTATATGGTAACAAAAGTGGTTAACATTCAACCCGTTCTTTTGCATTAGTAGTATTATTTGCGATTTCAATTTTGTGAACTCATTGCATGTCATAAACCAGGATGTTTTCGCTTTCGAATTTGTGATCTTGTTGTCATGTTTTACAAGAAAAGATAATTGTCTGTTTTGCTTACATCTATACACCTTTCACTTTTTAAAACTAAAACAAACAATGGATTCATTGTTGTTGTTCTTAATTAAAAAGCGCAACAAAAATATAACAGTAGGCTACAATGACAAACTAGCTTACATAACGTTTATTAACAAAAACTAATAAGACGAGGCATGGCATGCACCACATACTGTATTATATACCGACTAATAAATGACAGAAAGTTTGGAAAGCCCTGAGGAATCAAATAAATAATAAAAAAAGAAAGCCTCCATAGCGTAACGTGCAGTGTTAATTATGTCAACGAAGACCATGACGAAAAATATTCGTTAACAAACATTTTTTCTGTGACTAAGACGAGACGTTGACGAGCTAAAACTAATATCTGATGATAAAAACTATGAGGAAATTTATGTTGCGTCGTTAACAAGACGAGATGGGACTAGAATGTTATTTGAGCACTGCCGGACATTCAAAATACATCCTATAGGCTAAGTTCTAAGTTCTAAGTCTTCTCTTTTAAAATGTGAGTCCCTGTCATTGGATCATAAGGGGCATTTGCATATCTAGTCTCAGTATGACAGCCACAGTGGACGGATAGGCTACCAGCACCCGAAGGGTTAGGGATAGGGTGACCAGACGTCTCATTTTCCCTGGCAGTCACAATTCGTTGTCGATTAACTCGATGTGCGTCAGTATTACATGCATGCCTTCCGTATTAAAGGGACAGCATTCCTAATTAAATACTAATCTGTGTCATTAATGTTAACCAACAAAATATGTTAAATAAATGTATACATGTTAATTAAACCTGTATCTGAAAAATTAGTTTTATTTGTATCTCTACCCAGAAATGAAAATTGTCACAATTTATTCCCGTTTTTCCAAATGCAATACTTGATTCAAATTTTGCATAAGCCTAATTAATTAATAATATTAATTAATTAATTAATTAATAATTAATAAGGTCTAAAGAGAGAAGAATGAATGACTATTTTTGTTTGAAGACTATAAAATAGCTACCAAAATAAATGTTGGTAACTGCAGCTTGACTAAAAGTAGTGACTAAAAGTTGACAAAAATGTATTGACTTTTTGTCGACTAAAACTATGAAAGACTCAAATGACTAAAATGTGACTAAGACTATTAAGCATTTTTTAACACTGGTAACGTGATGTAAGCAGCAAAGATAACAACTGCTTTTTAGAATGGAAACAAGAAGAAAAGTGAAGCTGAACTGGCTGTCGGTGACAGTGCTTGCATGTTTTGTTTTTGTTTTTATTTATTTATTTATTTATTTGTTCGTTCGGGACAGTGCACATTAATGAACAATCTAACATTTCTGTACAGACTGTAAATGAGCCAGGTTGTAGCATAAATGCTAATTTTCACCTGTAGTCCCGAGGCAGGAAAACAACAACATAAAAATAAATACAACATAGAAGAACAGACAATATACAATATCAAGCAAGAAACACATTAGCACACATTCAGGCAGATTACATCAATAAAGTTAGTCAAAATGAGGACATATCTGGGAACCTTTAAGAAACTGTTTAAGGTGCATTTTAAATGTACAGTATATAGGACATTCTCTAATATTTGTTGGGAGGCTGTTCCAAAAATGACCTCCTCTGATAGACAGAACAGTTTGTCCAAAGGTAGTTTTTCTGTGCGGGATCTCTATATCTCCTCTAAATGAGGCTCTGGTGCAAAAACCTCTGTCAGCCATAGGTTTAATGTATGTGGAAAGAGAAGGCCTTCTCTGGTTTAAAAAACCAAATCCTCCATCCGCCACTCAATATTTGCCTCATTTTCACCTTCGCGATCGTGCTGATGTGGCAAGTACAAACCCCTTTAAAATGAATGAATTTCAATAATTTCTTTGTGTTTGGAATGTTTCATTTTGCTTCAGTGACTACAGCCATTTAACTCCATGAACTTTGCAAGTTTTTTTTTTTTTTTTAAACCCGATGATCATGTTCTCCGGCATAATTTTAGAGCAAGCCAAAGAGCATTGTGTACTTAAATACAAGAACATCTGACTGTCGGTACAAACGAGTCACATGATCTACATATCAAATTCAATCATTTGATTAGTGACCTATAAAGAGTCTGCAATGTTTCTCCATTTTATGTCAAAACGATTCTTTGTTGTACGTTTGTCAAGCTTTCAATTGAATTTTGAGTCCTGGATTTTCAGTGTGGTCTCAGACTTTTTGGACTTTTTGGACCCCACTGTGTTTTAATTAGCCTGTTCTACTTGCCTATTATTACAATAAACCATGTTTGTGCTCGTCATATAAATGTAGCATATTATCTCATTTAAATCTCCAAAATTACATCTTGTAGCAGCTTCATTCTTGGCATGTGGTTACCTCTTTCCTTTTGATTGAGTGGGAAAGAAAGACTATGTCCCACGCACTGCTGTTTTGGTCAGGTTAGGACAGCCACATGCAGTAGACTCAAAAACGGCTACATCCACAACACCCAGGGGATGCCAGAGTGTGGCAGCTTTTCATTTCTGTGTCAGGAAGAGAAAAACAAAATGGTCAGGAAGAAGACAAATAACAAAAATGAAAAAGGAGGTTTTCTCCAGAAAAGAACACTATAGAATTTATGGTTTTTGTAATGTCGCTTATGGCTGCATAATTACAGTGATAAGTAAGATAAACTGTAGGTACACATACTTTTCTTTGTGTATCCAAGCAGCCTGACTCGTGGGGTCGTGATGTTGCAGCATCTCCTCTGCAGAATATATTACATGCAGTATGCACAAAGAACAATCTCCTGGCCTTTTTAAAAATTTGACAGCGGCCTTGCTTCGATAATTGACATTTGTGGGTTTTCATTTTGGTTTAAGCAGCCCTGTGTTTTCCTGTAGGACTAAATCATTCTCTCTGACAGCTGAATTTGAACAGAACGCTTGTGCAGGGTTAGATAAGTGGAGATACAGAACATTTTGTCACAAAAGAGCCAAATATGAATCGATCGCATCTGTCTTTTTTCCACTGTTGGAGAATGTTGCCAAACTGATTTATAAGATTTTGGTTGGGCTTTATTTGAGGGTTCTGGTGAATGGAAATTGTTTTGACCACTGCTGAACATACTCTGTACTGTGGTTTGTTTTTGATTGTTCATTACTGACAGTGCTCTTTTCTCTATGCTATTCCATATACAGAGTGGCATGCTGACATTTCAGATAACCAATCAGAATACTCCGTGGGCTCAGAGGAGGAAGATGAGGACTTTGATGAGAGACCCGAGGGTGAGGAGCAAACAGACACACTGTCAATTCCTATTCACATGTTATTCTTAGTAGTATAAATAAATGAACATAATACAATGTTTAGGGCCCTATGATTTCACGGAATGCAGTCATAAAAATTGAATTTACTACATTTATATAATGTGGAATGTCATGGAATTTGCCCAATTTGGGATGAATAAAGCAAAAGTAGGTCAGTACACTTAAGTAAAAAAAAAAATGCGATATGGACTAGTTTCTGAGAATATTAAACGGCAAAAATACTATTTAAATACCAGTCGTTTACTACACACATACTGAAGCGTGTAACGCTTGCAGGGTTTTCAGCCTCTGCCACCTCAATATATGAGTACAGAAAACACAAACATGATCTCTAGAACTGCTCTGAAAGTCACTTCTTAAGCATTTTACCATTTCTTTTGAGAAAAACTATCCTCATATCATATACAAACAAAAAAATAAAGGTCTTAACAGCAATTTTGTGACAAAGAAACTGTGACAAAAATATATTACTTAATGTAATGATAGTACTACTACTACTAATACAATTATTATAAAAAGTTTATTTTTTAAGGAATATTTACAAGAAAAACCTGAAAAATGTAAATACACAACACAGGATTTAAAATTTAATAAAACCATTAATAAATAACCATTAAAATGGAATCCAGGAAATTAATGGAAAATTTAATTTGAGAAAAAAATAAAACATATTTCATAGGGTCTAAAAATGTATATTAAAATAATATTTGTTAAACTTTTAATAAATTGCTGTTCAATTGTGTTAGTTTCATGATTTCAATTAATCAGACATGCTTTTTGATGAACATTTTTAATGTAACAATTAAAACAGAGTCTAGAAAAATTAAAAAAAAAAAAAAAATTTAATTTGAAAAACAATTGCAAGAAAATAGAGCAATTTATTAGGGTGGTAAATGTTATAACTACTAAAAAAGTATCATAATATATTAGTATTACTATTATTATTACCTAATTAATAATTATAATAGGTATAATAGGTAATTAATTTATAATTGGGTTGGAATAATGTTCACTTGAACTAACAGTAAACTATGGCCCGGTTTCGCAGACAAGGCTTAAGCCTAGTCCTAGACTAAAATGTAAGTCTGAGTTGTTTCAACTGAAATAAAATTGGACCGATTGATTTTAAAATATATCAGTGCCTTTATTTTGTCTCAAGATGCACACCAGTAATGTTTTTTTCTTAGCATGTTTATAAAAATTACTTAAATGTCCTAATTGAACTATGGTCTAATCCTGGTT
This sequence comes from Garra rufa, assembly GCF_049309525.1. Classification (NCBI taxonomy): domain Eukaryota; kingdom Metazoa; phylum Chordata; class Actinopteri; order Cypriniformes; family Cyprinidae; genus Garra; species Garra rufa. Next base: position 50,949,778 of record NC_133363.1, read on the forward strand.
TAGTCTAAGCCCTGTCTGGGAAACCGGGCCTATATGTTTACAGCATTAATTAATTTAGGTTATTTTTATTTGTACATATCCTAATGCAATTTCAACTTTAAGCTGTACAAATTGACATTAATGTATTATGAATGAATGACAACAATATTATATTTACACAATGTATAAAACAATATTATATTTATAAATTAATATTAATGTTAACTTTGTAAAAAAATGTTTATTCTTAATGTACATAAATTGATGCTAATGTTAACGCGATGACAAATTGAACAATATTGTAAAGTGTTGTAATGAAATATAAAATATATGTATATAAATAACCCCCCTAACCAAAGTATTAAACTATTAAAACAATTTCTGCATTTATTAATATTAATTTATAAAAATACTCAGGGTTTGAATTTAACTTTTTCACTCACCAGCCAATTTGGCTACTAACTAAATTACTGGCCATTCATAACTTCTACTAGCCAAAACAAATGAATAAATAAACAAAATTCTGAAATAAACCAACAGCTTGAGCTGTCCAAACTGGATGTGACAAAGCGGGCATCACAAATCATCAGTTTACTATCAGGGATTTGTTGTATTGCACCACATCCAGTGTAGACTGCATTACTGATCATAATGGGTTCTATTGTATTTTGTCGCTCCACTCGCATCCGTGGTAGACACTTCAGTAGTTTTCCAACTCTTTTTTTAATTGCTTTAATGCATAGGAAACCAGTGCGCCCACCATGATGTTATTTGTTGGGTATGTTCGAGTAAGCTAGATATGCGCATATTTGACTTAAATGATTGAACATAATTTACGAAAAGTAGCCCACCACAGCTGATATTTACCCACGAGTTGGCGAGTTGGCGGATGTTAATTTCAAACCCTGAATATACTAAACATTTAAAGTTTAATTAGTGTTAAAAAAATTCAAATAAAACAATTAAAAACAAATTGTGCTTAAATCATGTGCTTATTCTGTTGCGCATGCAAGCTTTACTTGCAAATATACAAATATAACTACTAAACCTCACATGTTTTGGCCCCTTTTAGACTATAATTAAGAAATTGATTTGCTCCTTTTGTGGTTCTTTTGCTACCTAGTTGGGTCATCTTGTGGTTTTGTCAGGTTTTGCTATTCTTTTGGAGACACATTCGCAGTTTATGTATTGCAGCTGTTCAGGATAATGTATCCTTCCTGTGCTGTAACCCTGTTTCCTGATGCTGGCTCAGTGAGATGGACATGTTGAACTGATCTCTTGGCTGACTCTCCTCTCCCCTCGTCCAGGTCGCAGACAGTCACGCAGGCAGCTCCGAAACGAGAAGGATAAACCACTGCCACCCCTGTTGGCCAGAGTGGGCGGCAACATTGAGGTATTTTGCAGTTTTTCTTTATTAGTTCGTTTGTGTTGGCACAACTATTGTATATGGCCATTAAAAGACATGTTCGCATGCTCCGAGTAAAATCAACACAAGCCTATTGGTCACAGTTTAATGTGATTTATAGTGTATTTTCCGAGTGTTTGCTTATCTGAAGGTCGCCTGCGTGTCCAGTATATACAGGGTCTCTGGATGCGTGCCTCTCATAATTAAATTGACTGACATACAGCTGGAGATAACAGGGCTGCATTTTTCCACATTTGAGAATTGCCCAGTAACGTTTTAAAATGTCAATAAAATCATGTCTGTTTTTCGTATGAGGCCTAATTAGATTAAAACAATTTACATAAAAATGGAATCGGTCATATTCTTCCTAATCGTGTGTCGGTGTGACGCTCAGGTATTGGGCTTCAATACACGCCAGAGAAAAGCCTTCCTGAATGCTATCATGAGATGGGGGATGCCAGCCCAGGATGCCTTCTCCTCCCAGTGGCTCGTGCGGGACCTCCGCGGCAAGAGTGAAAAAGAGTTCAAGTATGATTTTCTTTACCAGTAAATGTGTTTGGAAAATGTAATTCGATACAGACGTGTGTAAATTTCAGACTTGGGTACCGCTAAGGAAACTTTCTCTCTTTTCCGTATCCTTTGTTTTTTTGGCAGGGCGTACGTGTCGCTCTTCATGAGGCACCTCTGTGAGCCGGTGGCTGACGGTTCAGAGACATTCGCTGACGGTGTCCCACGTGAGGGGCTCTGCAGGCAGCCGGTTCTCACACGTATAGGGGTTATGTCTCTGGTAAAGAAGAAGGTCAGTGTGGATCTTCCTCATTTCAGAGTGATAACGGGGCTGTTGGACTGTGATTGACTAGATGATTGTTTTTGATTATGAGATTATAAGTCTCAGGTCTCCCCAGAATGTGTCTGCGAAGTTTCATCTCAAAGTACAGATCATTTATATATTATTCTGAAAATGCCTGTTTTGAGTGGAAGCAGAAACACGCTCTTTTAACGCATGCAAATGAGCTGCTGCTCCGTGTCCCCTTTTCCAGAAAAGGGCTGTGCCTTTACAGCTCGTAACTCTGATACTCCACCAAAAAACATCTGTTTAGTTTTGATGATCATGTCTATCGTGCTGAAATCATGCATTTTAAAGCGCACACATCTGAAGCACGCGCACAGAAAGCCGCTGTCACTGCATGTGAGTACTAAACTAACTTCTCTTTCATGTGTTATTGCGCTTAAACTGTCAGATTAAGGGGCGGTAATATTAAAAGATCCCCTTTCTGTGTCATGGGGGAGGGAAATCTAAGTGGCCCATTTATTTACAAGCTTGCAGAGAAAGGTCAACCAAAAAAAAATAAAAAATACTGGGTTGTTCTTTTTCACATTTTCTGGGTTGGTAGATGCACAGGGGATCCGATTATAGCATTTAAACATGGAAAATGTTCAGTAGATTTTTATAATGTCACCTTTAAATTTAATTATGTACACTACTATTCAGAAGTTTGGGGTCAGTACGATTTTAGAAAAAAATATATATATACATATTTATACATTAAATTGTTCAGAAGTCATAGTTAAGACATTTACATTGTTACAAAAAATCTGTTTCAAATAAATGCTGTTTAATTAAACTTTCTATTCATCAACAAATACTGGTTTCCACAAAAATATAAAGCAGCACAACTGTTTACAACATTGCTCCAGTTTGCTGAAAAAACATTTTAAAATACATTAAAATAGAAAACAGTTATTTTAAATTGTAAATTGTAATAATATTTCACAATGTTACTGTTTTTACTGTATTTTTTAATTAAATGCAGCTGTTGTCAGCATAGAAGACTTTTGTCAAATACATTTTACTGACCCCAGACTTTTGACTGGCAGTATATGTGACCAGTGCTGGCAATATGAGTCACAATAAACACAATTTTTTATTTTTCTCAATTAAAAGCTTTTAAAATGATGTATGAGTTGTTGGAATCTGATAAAAAAAAAATGACTGAGGTACACCTGTTTGAAATCGATACAGTCAGCAAAGTCATTTTTGAGAAAAAGTTAAAGTTTTCTGAAGGTTCCAAAGCAAAATCACCTAATAACATTGTATCTTTTCCTCCAGTTCTTTTTTAATAATCATTACTATATTAATGAAAATATAGCTACTTTTTATTGTATGTTTGTTGTTATAAATAAGAACAGATGCAAAAAAGATAAGAAAGGAACAAGTGTATAGTGTATTGCTTTTTTTATTTTACATCTAAACAAAAGCATTTAAGTAAGAAAAACAAACAATCAAATGTAAAAAAAAATCTTTAGTGTGTTCATTACAAATAAATTGTTTATTAAAGCTTCAAAAGTAGTTCAATCAAGTGTAGCGGGCGATTCCCTCTTTTGTTTTTTATCGTTTGAATAACATTAATGCGAGAGACGGCCTATATTAAGAACTAATGTAATGCATGGATCTAATATAAAGTTACACATCTAATAAATTTCCCCAAATGTTCACTTAAGACAACAGATTATGTTTGCGTGAATACTTAAATACTGTAATTCTGTGTACTGTATATGTGTATATACCGGGATTGCACACCGTCAGTGTTCCTCTTAGAAAACGTACAAATAAAGCTAATTTCAGATGTTTAATTACTATTTAAAACATTGGGAACGCAAGAGCTTAATAAATTAATTTTTGTGAAAATCTCAAATTCAACCAAAATCAACATTTTACACTTTTTTTTTTTGCCCGTAGCTTAAAATTAGCCTGTGCATTCCGACTCATTTTGCCAGCACGGGTCACATATGTTCTTAATAAAATTTTAATGATGCCATAATGATTACCATCCTATGCTGTATCTTTTACACAGCTGATAAAATCATCTTGGATAAGTTTAAAAAATCACTGCTATAGCCATACACAATCAGACAGAAATCACTGGCCATTGCATCATGTTTCATGCTGTTTTTTAAGTATCCTGTCCTGTTTTGAGTGTTAAAATAGTTAAACTGTAAAACATGTGTTGAAAACCCTGCATTCTTTTTTATGTGCTTCACCTGTGATAGATAGATAGATAGATAGATAGATAGATAGATAGATAGATAGATAGATAGATAGATAGATAGATAGATAGATAGATAGATATTGATTGTTTGATTTATTAATGCACACATGCACTTGAGTTTTACTGTACTGAAGAGGCAGGTGTGTTTTACATTGTGTGCAGGTGCAAGAGTTTGAGCACATTAACGGAAAATGGAGCATGCCTGAACTGAAGCCAGAGATTACTGTGGACTCCAAGAAATCTTCAAGAGCTTCTTCACCTGCCATTAAGACAGACACTCCCACACCTGAAATGAGCTGCAACAACACACCGTGCACCTCCAAACCAGGTACAAACCCACCCAAAATCCTCATATGCAGTCCAAAAAAAAGAATCTCTCACACACAGAGACTTCACCTGCCGTAACCTGTAACCTGTTCCCACAGCCACTCCCTCTCCACCTGACAAGATAGAAAAGAGCTCGAAAGAGGTGGAAAAAGATGAGTGCGAATCCTTGACAGAACCAGAAAGAGAGAGAGAGAAGGAAAAAGCAAAAGAAGGAAAGGAGGGGGAGAGTGTGGAAAGCACAGAACAAGGAGAGGTAAGTGTGTGCGTGTGTTGTCTGCATTGTGGAGACCATCCAACAAGGAAACAGCTTATTATTTTTCATATTAAACGATGTCTTAATGGAAATGCATGAATGGTTTGTGCAATGGTTAGGTTTAGGGGTTATAAAATGCCATTAGCTCAATAGAAAACAATAGAAGTAAGAACAATAGAAAACTATATCCAGCATGATAAACAAATGTATGTGTGGTGTGGCAGGGTGTGGCAGGGATTATTTTAATAGTTAGATTTAACAAAACTATGTGAACAACACTATGTGAACCTGTGTATAAATGTATTGTTTCACAAAGTGTGTGAAGAAATGCGTTGCTTGTTTTACTGTATGTAGATGAAATTATACATAAACATTATGTAAAGTAATTTATATATATATATATATATATATATATATATATATATATATATATATATTAGGGCTGTCGAAAATAACGCGTTAACGGCGTTAATTATTTTGTTGTTGTTAATTACGTCAAATTTTTTAACGCATTTCACGCATGCGCAGTGTGACGAATCATTTGTCAGGATTGGGGAGCTAGAGGCGAGATGGAGCAAGGTGAGCCTATGGACGGATTCAAATATAAAAAGAATGATGATGGTACAGTTAACAAGTACAAGCCTTTGCGACAGCCCCTCTGCAACTGGAGTGGTTAGCCAAGCTTAGGCCCGGTTCTACTGGGGTAGACGGTGCTATATAGCCTACCCTCAAACGAAAGCAAAGCAATTGAAGATCTGACAAACAATCCAGCGTTGTTCATCTCCTGACTAAGTGTAGACGCGATGTAAATAAAATATTCATTGTGTAGTTTAGAAAGCTTTATTGATTATAACGGAACGTTGTGAGATCTCTATGAACTATTTGTGACGCTTTTAGTGATAATAAAGGGAGCGCGCTTTGCACTTTCCATGCCATAATCCATTCAGAATTTGTATAAAAATTTCGTTTTTCTTATGTTTTGGGAATTACATCTGTACATCGTACAAATACGTTCATTCTCGAAAGAGCGGTGACTGACACAGTGACAGAGTGGAGAGTGGAAGATACATAAAGCCGCTTTGCAGGTCATCGAGGCACCAGCTCAATCAATTGCATTTTTTCAGTGGAAGCAATTTCAAATTATCCGTCATTTTTGCTCACAAAGGAAAAAGTAATACACCAAAAAACGTTGCAGTGTTTTTATAAAATAAAGAAAACAAAAATGATGCGCTTTCTGTCGTCTTGTTCTTGAACAGGAGTGCTTAACAAAAATAAAGCTAAATGCATGCCTCACAGACATGATAAACATATCTATAGAAAGTTTTAAATTATTACTTAACGAAATAAAACAAATCGAAAACAAAAACTTATTTAATATGTAATCCTTAACGATAAATTTCTCTCTCAAGGTGCGTCCAAAAATGAAATTGCAGGATCTTTGCGACATTGACTCACATTGACTCACAGTGAATACACTTTATTAATAAATAATTCAGATATGTCCTTACTCTTTCCCCGACACATTTATTATTTATTTTTGCCGGTATTTGTTTTAGCCTACTGCGTGCGATTGAACGCGGATCTCTTCCAGTTGCGCCATCCCAGCCGTTATCGAAAGTAAAAGCGAAAGTCTTGTGTTGTTTCCACCAGCGCGACATTATTGATGGATGTCTAAAATATAAAAAATAAGGAGTAGCCTAAAACAGGCCCGATGCGGGCCCTGGCATAATATGAAAATGTGAAAATTATGTATCCTGTTATTTATATTTTGGTATGCATTTTAGAAAAAAAAAATGGTTAGGATTCAGGTGTTGCAAATAGTGATTAATCATGATTAATCCACTGAAAAGTCTGATTAATCTGATTAAAAATTTTAATCATTTGACAGCCCTAATATATATATATATATACGTATGTATGTATATTGTATATACATACACACACACACACACACACACACACACACACACACACACACACACTACCAGTCAAAAGTTTTTTGGATAGTAAGATTTTTAATGTTTTTTTTCTCTCTCAGAAGAAATCTCTTCTGCTCACCAAGCCTGCATTTATTTGATCCAAAGTACAGCAAAACAGTACAATTTTAAATAACTGAATGTATTGTATTGTAATGTAAATGTAATTTATTCCTGTGATTTCAAAGCTGAATTTGTAGCACCATTACTCCAGTCACATGATCCTGAAAGAAATCATTCTAATATTCTGATTGGCTGTTAAAAAAACATTTATTATTATTATGTTGAAAACAGCTGAGTAGAATATTTTTAGGTTTCTTTTATGAATAGAAAGTTTATAAGAACAGCATTTATCTGAAACAGAAATCTGTTGTAACATTTTAAAAGTCTTTGTCATCACTTTTGATTAATTTAAACCATCCTTGCTAAATAAAAGTATTAATTTCTATAATTTATTTCCCAAGCTTTTGAATGGTATGGTGTATAATGTTACAAAAGCTTTTTATTTCAGATCAATGCTGATCTTCGGGTCTTTCTATTCATCAAAGAATCCTGAAAAAAAATTACTCAACTCTTTTAAATATTGATAATAATAATTAGAAAAAAATGAGTATATTAGAATGATTCCTGAAGGATCCTGTGACAGTGAAGACTGGAGTAATGAAGCTGAAAATGAAGCTTTGATCACAGGGTTAAATTACATTTTTAAATATATTCAAATAGAAAGCAGTTATTTTAAATAGTAAAAATATTTCACAATATTACTGCTTTTGCTGTATTTTTGTATCTTAAATCTTACTGTCCAAAAACTTTTGACTAGTAGTGTATATACAGAATTTCCTTTTTGTCAAATATCCCTTCAATTTATTGCATGAAACAATAAATTGCCATAATCCACATATCCTGGTAGAAATATAAATGCCTAAATCTCCAACAAACTGGTTGTTTTAACCCCATGCACTTGGTCATGTAATGCAAACCAACTCTCCTCCAGGATGTCTGAAAAAGCAGGAAGCAAACAGTTCCAAACCCTTCATTAGCAAGTGTACTTAGCTAAACATCTGCTATAATATAATATAATAAACATCTGTTGTAAAATAATGAAATTTTGATTGGATTTATTTGTTGCTTAATACAAAATTATTTTGGCTGCTTACAGTTTGAATGGCCGTTCCGGAGTGGTTTAGGAAGCTAGAATGCCTCTACAAGCATTTATTTGTAAACAGTAACTTCATCTATGTACAAATGACACTGAAATAAAGAATGTTTCTTTCTCATCTGCCAGACTTCCACCACAGTGAAGGAGGGTGAAAAAGATTCTGTAACCACCAGTGAAAAAGCTCAGACATCCGAAAGTCCATCAAAAGCTTCTGATGACTCAAAAACAAAAGAAAGCCCTGCCATCTCTCAGTCTACTCCGAAAGAAAAGAGTGAGAAAGAAAAACAAGAGGAGGAAAGCGCTGAAAAAGAGGCCTCCCCAGAGAAAACATCAGATTCTCCATCTGTTAAAGACGAGAACCGAGGTAACTGTGGCGGGAAATGGTGAAATTTGATTGGCTGTAGTGCCAGTCAGTTATTTTATTGTGATTTGTGGTTGATTGTTGTCTGTCATTACAGAGGCTTCGAAAGGGGACAAGGGAGAGAAAAGAGAGAAGGCTGGAGAAGAAAAGGAGAAGAGTGAAGGGTCATCTCCTCCTACAGAAACAACGGAAAAGAAGGAGAAATTAGATCAACCTTCTGATGTCAAAAAAGGTGAATGTTACCATGCTACTCTTTCTTTCTTCACATTTTGTATATTGTATAGTTGCATGGAGAAGGATGAAATGCTACTGTGTCAAAGTTGTTTATACAGTCTATCACGCAAAATCACAAAATGTACTGTACAGTGCCTAAAGTCAATGATGCAACAATGTTTGTGTTTTGATGTAGAAAATTACTAAACTAAACATGATGTAAACATGTTTTTCTTTTCCATTGGGTCACAGAGGAGGTAAAAGGTGAAAAGGATGCTGTGAAGGAGGTGAGAGGGCAGAGGGAGGAGGTGCCAAAAGGTAATAATGGCAAACCCACAGAGCGCCCACGGTTTATGTTCAACATCGCAGATGGAGGATTTACAGGTAAACACAATAAAGTTGTTTAAAGCTGCTGTGCTATTTTGTCTGTGTTGAAATACTTAATATGTTAAAGTTGTCTGTACGCATTCCCATTTATCAGCTCAGGGCTCAGTGCTCAGTATTTGTGTCAATCACCTAAGCCATAAATGATTTGACCAATCACATAAGACAGTGCTGATTGGCTGTTGACACCACAACAACTTGCACTGCCCCACCAATACACCATATATACATATATATATATATATATATATATATATATATATATATGTATATATATATATATATATACACACACACACAGAAAAAATAGGTAATATTGTGAAATGTTAATGCAATTTAAAAAAACACATTTAATATACTTTAAAATATAATTTATTCCTGTGATGCAAAGCTGAATTTTCATCAGCATTATTATTGCAGTCTTCAGTGTCACATGATCCTTCAGAAATCATTTTAACATGCTGATTTATTATCAGTGCTGGAAAAAGTTGTGCTGCTTAATATTTTTTTCTTTGATTTAAAATCGTTAAAAAACATCAAAAAGAACAGCATTTATTTAAAATAGAAAACTTTTGTAACAATAAACACCTTGTTCAAAGTTTGGGGTCAGTCATTTTTTTTCTTTCTTTCTCTCTTTGAAAGAAATTAATACTTCATTTTAGCACAGATGTGTTAAATTGATCAAAAATGATAGTAAAGACTTATATTGTTAGAAAAGAAAACCTTTTATTCATCAAGAATCCTGAAAAAAGTATCACAGGTTCCAAAAAAATATTAAGCAGCACAACTGTTTCCAACATTGATATTAAAAGTAATAAATCAGTATATTAGAATGATTTCTGAAGGATCATGTGACACTGAAGACTGGAGTAATGGCTGATGAAAATTCAGCTTTGCATCACAGAAATAAATTATATTTTAAAGTATATTAAAATAAAAAACTGTTATTTTGAATTGCAATAATATTTCATAATGATGATACTTTTTTGTATTTTTAAACAAATAAATGGAACTTCGATGAGCATAAGAGACATTTAAAAAAAAAAAAAAACATTAAAAATCTTACAGATCCCAAACTTTTGAGAACTTTTGTATATCAAAAATAAAATATACACACACACACACACACACACACACACACATATATATATATATATATATATATATATATATATATATATATATACATGTACAAATAAATAATCAATCAATCAATACATAAATATACACACACACACATACAAATATATAATGTATGTGTGTGTGTGTGTGTATTTCCTTTATTTTCTACATTGTTGATATCTATGAGTAAACTTCTAGAAAATGGTTTTTTACTTTTTTTTGGCCTATTTTGAAATGTATATTATACCTTTTTTGCCTAATTTGAAAAGAAAAACATTTCAATATTCTAATATGTTAATTTATTATCAGTGTTGAAAACAGTTTTGTGCTGCTTAATATTTTTTCGGAGCCTGTGATACTTTTTTCAGGATTCTTTAAAAAAAATAAAAAGTTAAAAAGAACAGCATTTATTTTAAATAAGAAATAACTCTTATAGTTATTACTATCAATTTGTATCCATTTAACACATCCTTGCTGAATAAAAGTATTCATTTCTTAAAAAGAAAAAGAAAGAAACAATTTACTGACATCAAACTTTTGAATTGTAGTGTATTATTGTATCACAAAATTTCTATTTTTAATCAAATTTGAACTTTTTGTTCACCAAAGTATCCTGAAAGGAAGTATCACACGTCCCAGAAATATTAACATGAACTATTTCTGACGTTGATTATAAATCAGCAATTTCGATCGGTTTCTGAAGGATCATGTGACACTGAAAACTGAAGTAATGGCTGATGAAAATTCAGCTTTGCTTCACAGGAATAAATTATATTTTAAAGTATATTAAAATGGAAAAATGTTATTTTAAATTGCAATAATATTTCACAGTTCAGTGATTCTTGGGAGTTTGGATAAAACAGGTTTTAATTTTCAAAAAAAAAAAAGTGTTTAATTACACCATCTGAATGTTTATTATTATAGACCAAGGTCTTAGCTTTTCAGCAATGTACTGGTGTCACCTCCCCATTTTGTATTTTTTTCATAAAATAGGCGTTTTACTTTTGAGAGTTTTACAACGTTTACTTTTTGCCTAAATCAAACAAAAAATGTTTTTTATTTAACAAATGTATTTTTGTATTAAAAGAGACTATTACTTTAATAACTCAGCAGCACTGACAAAATATATTGTAGGCCCCTATGCATATTTATTAAAAAAAATTAAAACTCCCTCTGACGGTGGTGACACTAATCTGATGGTGGTGACAGTGGCCTCATTACAACATAAAATTCCAAAATGTATACCACTCAAGTCAACGGCTTCTTGTTTAACAACTTTATTTAACTATTTGGTCCAACAAATAACAATCCTGAGCACTGTGATAAAATATTTTTCGAATATTTCAACATCGTCAGACAGAAAACCTGACGGTGGTGACATCTGACGGTGGTGCCAAAAACCTACTATTTCCCATGATATGCATTAGTTGTTCACATTAGCCATCTTGTTTCCACTCTGTTGCTAGCTACTTCAGACTTGTTTTTAAAAAGTATACATTTATGTCATAATCAAATCTAATATTATTTATACAAAAGAGACGGTGTTGACATGTTATGGTTGCCACATTAGCAGTGTCCAAAAATATGAACAAGTTTAAGAGAAAATAGCAAATTTACAGGAGCTTGGCTGATCTTGAAGCATGCAGTAGAGCTGAAGATTTGATAATGTGGTCCTCAGGAATGCAGTTGACCTTCTAGTTGCCTGATTTTATTGCTTTTTATAAATATCTGACGGTGGTGACGCATATGTGGGACACATTTTGTGCAACCAAAAATAATTGTAAATATTATTCAAAACACAGTTTTTTGTAATTTTTGATACATATTACAATGGACTCTTTCATATAGTAAAATTATTATTCAATTAAATGATTACTTTTTGCTTTTTTAATCAAGCTGAAATGATTATCTCCTATCTGAGGACAAGTGATTTTTTAGGCAATGGGCCAGATTTGATAATTAAATTAATACAAAATTAAAAGAAAACTATAAAAGAACCTTACATATGTGCAACTGACCCTCGGATTATAATCTTGATTCTTTTGATTTATGAAAATGTTCTTCATTTCCAACAGAATGAGCACTTTCCTTGTTGGGACATGTTTTTGCCAAATTTTCAAGAATCAGTGAGTTACATTTTGATTAAATAACGACAGCCTTAAGAAAAAATCTTACTGATCCCAAACTTTTATTTAATTTTGTTGTTGTTGTTCGGCAAGACTTCCTTAGCACTTTTAGTTTCAAACTAAACATTATTTGTCTCCTGATGGTGTATTCATGACATTTACCAGTAGGGGCTAACTGGATTAGGTTACATTGTTTTTTATATATATTGTTTAGTCATAATAGCACAGAAATGACACCCTGCAGCTTCAAGGATGCAGTTTCAAAAATCCTATTGCTAGTTCAGTAGATCACATCACTTATAGCAGCAGCTGACCATCTTACACATTGCCACATCTTGACCTTTACCCATGTTTATCCTTAAATCATTACGTTAATTCATTGTTTGCCAAGTATTGACAAGCACACCAATGCGTGCCAGGTAATTGTGGAAACATTACGTAAAGGTGCTGGCTCATGTAAATTGAAGCATGTACTGTTATGATAAAACGCAGTGGAGCAGTGGGTTGTCGAGGTAACATGACAGTGTGGTCACATTCTGAAGAGCAGTTCAGCTTCTGTTGAGCGGTTTTACCAGGAACAGCAAGCGGTGATTTCATCTGTCAGTGGTTTACAAAGGCTTCCCTTAGATTAGTTTCCATCGTTCACCATTGATTATTTCCTAAAATGACTTGTGTTGAAATACGAAAACCTATGATTTTATGCATTCTGCTTATATTCTTGGTCAATCAGTATGGAAACGTACACTTGCGTGTTTATGTCTGGTGTGCAGATACTGTATAAGTGCATACATCAATATTTCTCTGCGATACTAATACTATGAATAATTGGTATGTGGTGAGGGTGGATACTTTAATGGGAGTATTGGGAATATAAAGGGAGAGTTCAGGAGTAGGAGTGTCTGTTTCCCATCACAATGCTGGGAAATTGTTTGAGGATGAGTGTAATGACCAACACCAAATTAAACTTTCATCTGCTGTCATCAGCTGACTAATATCATCAAGATGTAGGTCACTTAACAAAAATACTATATATGAGTTTTTCTTCCATTTCAAAACTGTTAAGTATACAGATATGCCACAAGTGGTTAACTAAATCATAAAATGCAATTGCAAATATTTTAATTAATTATGCATGCTGCATTGCTTATCGACAGATATATACGATCTTAAGGTCAATATTGCATATTTAATTGTGCATGCTTATTTGTCAGTTTTACAATTGCCATCAACTAAAGTTAATCTTTAAAAACACACAAAAAAATTTAATACATAATTTATGTATTTTTTAATTAACACTCTTAAATATAATCTTTATCTTTAAATGTCAAAATGATTTTTAATACTTTTTTATACTGTTATACTTTATAGTTTTTAATTTACAAAATTGATTTTTTTAATATTTAAAACATTTTTTACAATAAGGTGTTGTTTGTTAACATTAATGTATTAACTAACATGAACGAACAATGAACAAAACATTTATTACACTATTTATTCATCTTTGTTAATGTTAGTTAAGAAAAATACAGTTGTTCATTGTTTGTTCATGTTAGTTCACATTGTTTTAACTTATGTTAATAAACACAACTTGTGATTTTAATAACGCGTTAGTAAATGCTGGAACATTAACTAAGATTAATAAATGCTGTAAAGGTATTATTAATTCTTAGTTCATGTCATCTATTGTAGTTAACTAATTATTACCTAATAAACCTTATTGTAAAGTGTTACCATTTTCTCATTAAGGCAAGACACTGCAGGTGAATAGGGTAAAAAAATAACTAATAGTTATCACCTTACTTACCCAGTTGATTGATTATATTGATAATTGCAAACATTTTTTGTATTACAAGTTTTCTAAAATGTTAGGTTTAAATACGCAAATGAGGCATTGTTTAATGAAATATGCACTAATTTGCATACATTTCTAGTACAAAAATCTAAACACTGGATGAAGTCAGTTCCAAAATTCTTGTTTAATTTTTTAAATTTCTTTTGACAAATTAGAGTCAAAAGTTTTTACAAAGGGGATTTTGGGTATCTCATTTTGTCACTCCATAATTCAGAAAAACTTTGAACAGACAGAAAACCATGTATTTTTTACCATTTTGGAGGAATAAAGTGTTGTATAAAATCAAGATAATTATATATGAACAAATCCCTCTATAAAAACCTTCAAGATATAGACTGGAATAAAAATGTAAAGTTTGGTGTTTGTAAGTGCTACTAAAGTGGAGATTTCTGGCTCAGTTTAGGAGAAAAAACTCATTTTGAGAAAACGACCTTTAAATATATGTATTGTAATTGAAATCTATTGACACAAATAGATAAAATGCTATAAAAAAAAATTAACAATGTGTTTTGGGTGTTTTCTTTCCGCTACATTGAAAAAAACACTTTATAAAAAGCTAAAAAGCCCAAAATCTCAAACTTGACATGAAGTTGCATGAAAAAAATCTCTCCTTAATATAGCCAAAATATTATCAATTTTCAATATTTTAATATTCATTTATTGGTTTTTAGCCTTAACACAAAATGTATTGGCTCATCGGTATCAGCCATAATTTTATTGTCTGTGCATCTCTGAACATTTTCATCTCTTAATATTTACCTTTCCTCTTAACAGGCCAGCGCTCATTTGTCTGGTCTATTATTTCTTCGATTTTTTTCCCCCAGTCCCAGTTACTATAAATAGTTTCAGTTCCCAGAAGCCAATCACTTTAAGTAGTTTAATTTACAACTTTAAAGGAGAACAACTAAACATCAAGGGGTTTATACTCAACGTCCATAAACATTTCACTAGCGCTGAGAAAACATTTCAAGCAAACACTAAGCATACAGCCCACACTCTGGAGTAGTTTATAGCTAGATAACTCGATTTACACGCTGGCTAGCTTTGTTGTCTGAGGATTGTTACCTTTTGTTTATTTATTTGTCAGCAGGTATAAATGGATTGTAACTGATATCCTGCGTTGTGTTTGTCGTTTATGCACAGAGCTCCACACGCTTTGGCAGAACGAGGAGCGGGCGGCCATTTCATCAGGAAAGATCAATGAGATCTGGCACCGGCGACACGACTTCTGGCTGCTGGCAGGCATCGTGTGGTATCCTTGGAGATAGGCTGCTGTCACCGTAGAAACAATCCAGTTCCATTAATGTATATTTATACTGCGTTTGCTAAATGAACAGTTTGTTTAGAGCTCAAGGCCAAGAAGAACAAGGACATAAAATGAGATGGAAAAATCGGAGTTGCTACAAATACATCAATTTCCTTTCGCAAATTCTACAGACAGCAAAATTGTTATTCTTTCATTGAGAATAAAGATTGTTAAATTTGAACACATACAGTTAGTTAAGGTCAAAAGTTTACATCCCCCTTTCAGAATCTGCAAAATGTTAATTATTTTACCAAAATAAGAGGGATCATACAAAATGCATGTTACTATTTATTTAGTACTGACCTGAATAGGATATTTCACATTAAAGATGTTTACATATAGTCTTTAACACTTTAAAATTTACATCCCCTTGATTCTTAATACTGTGCTCTTACCTATATGATCCACAGCTGTTTTTTTAGCGATAGTTCCCTTGTTTGTCAGTTAAACAGCCCACTGTTCTACAGAAAATCTTTCAGGTCCCACAAATATCTTTGGTTTTCCAGCATTTTTGTGTATTTAAACCCTTTCCAACAATGACTGTATGATTTTGATCCTTCTTTTCACACTGAGGACAACTGAGGGACTCATATGCAACTATTACAGAAGGTTCAAACGCTCACTGATGCTTCAGAAGGAAAAACCAAGGATTAAGAGCCAGGGGGGTGAAAACTTTTGAACAGAATGGAGATGTGTACATTTTTCTTATTTTGCCTAAATATCATATTTTTCATGTAGTACTGCCCTTCAGAGGCTACAGAAGATAGTTGCAGGTTTCCAAAAGAAAAAATAAGTTTAAATTTACCCTGATCTTCAAATTCAAAAAGTTTTCACCCCCGGCTCTTAATGCATCGAGTTTTCATTCTGGAGAATCAGTGAGTGTTTGAATCTTCTGTAATAGTTGCATATGTTGTCCTCAGTGTGAAAAGATGGATCTCAAAATCATACAGTCATTGCTGGAAAGGGTTCAAATACACAAAAATGCTGGAAAGCCAACAAATATGTGGGACTTGATAGATTTTTCTGAAGAACAGCAGGCAGTTTAACTGTTCAGGACAAACAAGGGACTCATAAACAACTATCACTAAACAAAAAAAAACACAGCTGTGGATCATTCAGGTAACAACACAGTATTAACAATCAAAGGGATGTAAACTTTTAAACTATTTCTTTCTCTTGTGAACTATATGTAAACGTCTTTTATGTTAAATAGTTTATTCAGGTCAGTACTAAATAAACAATAACATGCTTTTTGCATGATCCCTCTTATTTTGGTAAAATATTGAACATTTTGGAGATTCTGAAAGGGATGTAAACTTTTGACCTCAACTATCGTGATCTAATGTAGTTTGACAGGTTTGATCCTTGACCTGCTGAAGCCATGGCTATGCACGGTGGCAGGACATTCAGAACGACCCGCAGTTCGCCATCGTAAATGAACCTTTCAAAACTCAAGCCAACAAGGGAAACTTCTTAGAGATGAAAAACAAGTTCCTGGCCAGGCGGTTTAAGGTATGTTGTGAATACAGAATATAAATAAAGTTTTGTGTTTAGTTTCTTTACTTTGTGTTTGTTGTGATTTCCGTGGTGGAGTTTAATTTGGTTTTCATTGTGGCTTTTGTAGTTATTTTACACTTTTTGTCTCGAGTTGCGGTAGGTCATTGTTTGAAAGCTGCTTCTTTTGTTCTGTCATTTGTTTTATAATTATATACTCGTGTGTCTTGTTTTGGCATGCTTCTTACTTTACCTTTTGTTCTGTTTGTATGACTCCTGCCTGAAGATTTTATCTATTTAACACAAAACCTGAATATGCTGACACGTATTCTTGTGAAACAGCCTTGTCTCATTGTTTTTCCTGTTTTTCTTTTCATCACATGTTTCATATCCTTTTCTCTACATCCTCCTTTTTCTTTTCTCAGCCTCCCTCACTGTCTTTCTCTCTCTCTCTCGCTTTGTCTTTCTCTCTCTTCACTTACATAATTCCGAATGCATTGAGCAACCTGAGAACTGCCGTTATTCCAGTGGAACTTCTTTTAATTGGAAGCTGGTGCTTTCTCATGCTCATAAATCACTGGAACGGTTTATCGTTCCAGACGTAATTTTTCTGTCAATTCTGTTCAATAAATTTCTTAATTCTCTATTATTTTGAGGCCTGTGTTTCACTCTCCCTCAATCCAGCTCTGTGTTCTCAATCGTTGTCTTTCTTTGTTCTCTCAGCCTCTTCACTCTCTCACCCATAATACTTTTTCCATTGTCTTTTCCTCTCTGTTTTTTAAAGCAGGAATTTGAGATTATTCTTGTGCTCAGATGATGTAATAAAAAGGTTATACTACCATTCAAAAGTTTAGGGTCAGTATTAAAAATGCTTTTATTCAACAAGGATGCAAGTTCACCCAAAAATAAAATTACCACATGATTTACTCACCCTCAAGCCGTCCTAGATGTATATGGCTTTCTTCTTTTAGACGAATACGATCAGAGTTTTATTAAAAAATATCCTTGCACTTTCAAGCTTTATAATGGCAGTGAATGGCTGTTTAGATTTTGAAGTTCAATAAAGTGCATCCATCCATCATAAAAAGTACTCCACACGGCTCCAGGGGGTTAATAAAGGCATTCTGAAGCAAATCAATGCATATGTGTAAGAAAAATATCCATATTTAAAACTTTATGAATTGTAATCTCTAGTTTCCGCTTACTGTCGTACGCGCGTGTTCACAAGAGAGTGGCGTTCCAGCAGAACGCCAATTTTTATGATGGATGGATACACTTTTTTGGACTATTGAGTCTCAACAGCCATTCACTGCCATAATAAAGATTGAAAGAGCCAGTACATTTTTTAATATACTTTCTTTGTATTTGTCTGAAAGAAGAAAGTCATATACACCTAGGATGGCTTGAGGGTGAGTAAATCATGGGCTAATTTTCACTTTTGGGTGAACTGTCCCTTTAAGTTATTTAAACATGATGGTAATTTGTTACAAAAGATTTCTATTTAAAAAAATGCTGTTTTTTTCTATTCTGGAAAAAAAAAATAATGGTAACCACCAACCGTTTTCACCTTTGATAATAAGAAATTATTTGTGAAGGATCATGTGAAACTGATGACTGGATTAATGCTGAAAATTTAGCTTTGCCATCACTTTACATCTATAATGGAATAAAATGGTAGCATAAAATGCCTATAAAATTTTAAAAGGATAATAATCTTTTTTTTTTAGTTTAAATATACAGTGCTTTATGTAGCATGCTGACCGCCTTTTGAATTAAATGTCTTTTGAAGTACCATTGCTTTAACCATACAAATTTAGATTTTCATTTTTAGCTGTCGTGCCACGTCAAGTATTTAGTGGGTTGCCTGAACAACTAGATGACTAATTTTGTAAACATCTAGTTTTACACATCTCTAGATTTAAGATCTCTCTCTCATTCTCTTTCTCTCTCTCTCAGTTGCTAGAGCAGGCCCTGGTGATAGAGGAGCAGTTGCGTCGGGCTGCGTACCTTAACATGACCCAGGACCCCACTCACCCAGCCATGGCCCTTAACGCTCGATTTGCTGAGGTTGAATGTCTTGCCGAGTCCCATCAACATCTCAGCAAGGAATCGCTCGCAGGAAACAAACCTGCCAATGCTGTCTTGCATAAGGGTAAGGAAAATGTGTGTGCACTTGTACAGCTATCTTTGTGAGTTTTAGACCATCAGAGTGAGGAAAGAGACAAGAGTAAAGTGAAGACATTTTGGCCGATCCTCACTTTCTGAGACCTGTCTGAGGGTCAAGATTTGGTTTTAGGAATCAGGTTATAATTGGGTAATGGTTAGGTTTAGCATAAGGGTTTGGGTGAGACACTTAGTTTTGATGGGTAGGGTTAGGTAAGGAGCTAGAGATTGCATTGTGTCAGTGAATGTCCTCGCAAGGATTGCTGTAAAGGGTTGTTTGTGTGTTTTTGTGGGATTTAGTTCATAAGTATCTATAAATGAAAAATGAGAGGGAATATATTTGTGTGTAACTCCAACAAAGTTTTCTGGCGTCTTGAGGGTCTGATAAAAGGCTTCTGGATAGATCCAGTGGGACCAGTGCTCTTGCCAGCTCTGATATGGGAACAGTTCAAGAACACAAGGCACTTTTAATGTTCTGGAGTTTTCTCAAGCGTGTTGTTTAATCTAAACCGATAAACCATTTATTGGATACCAGTTCACTTGGCATGTCACACTTATTATTGTCTGCTATTGCTGAGAGAACTGCCAACAAATTTCACTTTTGACAGTCAGAATCCTCTGTCACTTTTAGTTACATTTCTAAACTGTATCTTGGCTTTCAAATCTGATATTGATAAAAAAAAAGTACCTGTTTGATATGCATCAAATCAAGTGTTGCTTTAGTATTATTTATACACTTTTTAGAATGTAGGATTAACATATTTTTTTAATTGAATGATTTTTCATTTTTATTTTTATATTTTCAGTTATACACTACCAGTCAAAAGTTTTGGAACAGTAAGATTATTATTATTATTTTTTTTTTAAAGAAGTCTCTTCTGCTTACCAAGCCTGCATTTATTTGATCCAAAATACAGCAAAAAGCAGTAATGTTGTGAAATATTTTTACTATTTAAAATAACTGCTTTCTCTTTGAATATATTTTAAAATGTAATTTATTCCTGTGATCAAAGCTACATTTTCTGCATCATTACTGTAGTCTTCTTTTTCACATGACCTTATAGAAATTAATACTTAAATTTAGCAAGGATGCTTTAAATTGATTAAAAATGATGATAAAGACATTTATAATGTTACAAAAGATTTCTATTTCAGATAAAATTCTACTCAGCTTTTTTCAACATAATTATATATATACATTTTAAACAGCAGATCAGAATATTAGAATGATTTCTGAAGGATCATGTGACTGAAGTAATGTTGCTAAAATCCAGCTTTTAAATCACTATTCAAATAGAAAACGATTATTTTAAATATTAAAAATATTTCAAAATTGTGCTGTTTTTGCTGTTCTTTGGATCAAATAAATGCAGGCTTGGTGAGCAGAAGGGACGTTTTTAAAAAAACATTAAAAATCTTTTGACTGGTGTTTTCAGGTCATTTTAGTTTGTTTTAGTAATTTTGTTTTAGTCATGTTTTAAATATTTCATTTTGTGTTTTCACTTTATTTTTAAGTTTTAGTTTTATGTGCAACTTAAACATCTTATTTCAAATGAAAGTTTTTCATCTGATGTTGATATTTAATTTTATTTCAGTTTTATATTTTAATTCAACTTAATAGTTTTAATTTTGCTTTTAGTTAATAACAACAACGCTCTCTTCAAACAGCAGGTGACTGTGTTTTAGAAATATTTAATCTAAATGTTTTCAGGCTTAATGAATTAAGAATATAATATAATAATATTTCACGCTCTTTTAGTTGTTAAAGTTGTCATTATTTATCAGTACATGTATTTTCAAAAAAAGTGTGTCTTCATAAATGTTTGAAGCAGCCTATCAACAGTATTCTTTCTAATAACAATTACACTTTGAATTTTATAGCCAAATCTGGTCTGCTTCTGTTAGTTTCTACAATTTTTCATGTTGCAATGATAGACATTTTTGTAGTTCTTAACCAGCTGGAGGAGCTTCTGAGTGACATGAAGGCAGATGTAATGCGGCTCCCAGCCACGCTCTCTAGAGTTCCTCCGATCACGGCACGCCTGCAGATGTCAGAGAGAAGCATCCTCAGCAGACTGGCCAACAAAGGCAACGAGACACACACACCGCCGGTAAATACGCTAACAAATATGAATGTAAATATTCACACAGATAATAATAGATATAATATAAAATAAAAAATAAAAAAAAGATTTAAGATTTAATATAAAAGATTAAATATGCTCACATTTGTCACAACAATTTGCCATTAATAAAATGTGCAGTGTTTCAAAATGAACTCTTAAGTTTGTATTTTTAGCTGCCCTTTGGTTTATAACACACACTCTCTCTCTCTTTCTCTTTTTATCTAGCCTATTCCTCCAGGCCCGTATGCCACCCCTCAGAATTTCGGCTCTCCCTTCACACCTGCACCTTCAGCGGCTCTCACTCTGGCTGGGGCCAACTACAGCCAGATGCCCCATGGCGCTTTCATATCAGGTCAGTTTTGCTGAACCGTCCCCAGAAAGACACCCCAAAACAGCATCCCACACTGTGGTTGCTCTGAACCATCATAAAGGCTTTTCATTTGCACTAATGAAAAAGCAGATCAGTGTTTGTTAACTGCTCATTTTAAACAAGGGATGACTGTGTGTGTTGTGCTGTTTGAGTGTCTGAGTGTCTTTTTTGTAAGAAATAGAAAGGAAAATGCTGGAGGCGATGTGGAAGTCTAAACATGAAGTTCTGAAAAGACAAGTTTAATTCAGAGTCTAATTGAAATCTGTTTTGACCAGCTGGGGGTACTGATGTGTTTGTTTGTTTGGTTTAAATTTGAAAGGCAGATTTGCCTGCCATCTGTTGATCATGGCAGTCTCAAAATGTGAAAACAAAGTGCTTCTTGTAAGCAGCTCTGGATTAGAGCATCTGCTAGATGCTCAAATGGTGAAGTTAATTTTTTTGAATGTTAAATTCTCCTGTCGCAGCTTAATACGCAGAGACAGCTATAAGTAGGCCATTCATAGGTTGATTCTGCCGAAAAATGTAAACACTGTGGCTCTGTGGTGCTATCAAAACATTGCTCTGCAAGTTGCATCCAATAGTATGAGTTTGGGGCGGAGCCATCTGTTTGGCCAACCAATGACAAATGGAGAGCAGAGTGTTCTAAAAACCTGTTGGCAAACAATCATTATTTTGCAGTTTCTTTTGGTGACACCAATGTGTGTGAAGAATGTACTTTACCTTCAAGGGCTGAGGAATTATTGATAACATTAGTAAAATGTAGATTTGTAAATAAATGCACCATACACATATAAAACACCAGTGAACTTGGTTTTAGCAGCGAAAATGAATTAATGTTTTATTAACCTTTCCCATAAAGGGCCAGTTTTGTGCCAGCTCAAACCGTCTTAAGTATTTACTTAAGACGTGCAGTGAAGAATTAGCTCTGAAAAGGCGTGGGCACAGTTATTTTTGCGCCTGACCTTATTTAATATGCATTTGTAGGTGTTTCCCTTTTAGACGCAAAAATTATGGGAGGAGAGTATTAAAATGAATCACACGTTCTACTAATGCTTGCACTCGTCAAATTACTGGCATTTGCAGCATTATTTATCACCCAAAAAAAGCATGTCTTAAAGCAGGCGCTAATTTGCGCTGCTCTGGTAATTTTTTTAATTATCTGGCTGTGTCTGTGTTCATTAATGTGTGCATTGTCAGTAAATCACACGCAGAATTTGTATGGAATTGCGCTCTAATGCTAATTTGGCCTGTTGAGTAAAACTGCCCCAAAGAGGTATAACTACATACTCAACAAAACTATCCACAAATTTCCTATGACACATGAGGCCTTGAATCAAAAGTGGGAGCGTCTTCCGGTTCGAAGAAGCAGGTCGTAACCACTGATCTATAATAGCACTAAAATTTTCCTCTTGACTGTTTCTGTAAAAGAGTCAAAGCTTCATTTGTCAAAAACAGCATGATCTGGTGGTTAGTAAAAAAAACAAAAAAAACAATCAAAAGCCTGTAAAAAGAAGCTCCTTTAAAAGCCTAAATAAAAGCCTAAAATTGTGTTTGTTTGTCGAATTTCTGTCCCTGCTAAAATTAATTTACCCATTAATGTGTCATTCAGTTCCAGTACGAATATATGTAATAGAAGAATAATTTACACATATGTGACCCTGGACCACAAAACCAGTCTTAAGTCGCTGGGGTATGTTTGTAGCAATAGCCAAAAATACATTGTATGGGTCAAAATTATTGATTTTTCTTTGCCAAAAATCATTAGGAAATTAAGTAAAGATCATGTTCCATGAAGATTTTTTGTAAAATTCCTACTGTAAATGTATCAAAATGTAATTTTTGATTAGTAATATGCATTGTTAAGAACCTAATTTGGACAACTTTAAAGGTGATTTTCTCAGTATTTTGATATTTTTGCACCCTCAGATTCCAGATTTTCAAATAGATGTAAATCTATCATCAATAGAAAGCTTATTTACTGAGCTTTCATATTCTATATACATCTCAGTTTTGTAAAATTTAACCTTATGACTGGTTTTGTGGTCCAGGGTCACATATATGAATTGCATATGACAAATGTTTAATTTTCCTGAAATAATTTGTATTTTTCATATTACTTGAATGACTGGGTATTTAAAAATGAAATTAAATAAGTCTGAATGAAAATGTAAGTTACTCTTGAAGTAAGATTTAAGGGGTTTGACACAAAAAGTGAATCGCGCACATGACTGGACAGATCGTGAGGCTTTGTTTCGTGATTACTACATTATCACCACAAGCCTCGAATCGAGGTTTCATCTGGCACACCCCTTAACACTAGCGATGCCTCGGTTCAAATGTCACATTAAAATTAGCATACAAAATGCCATTGGTATACTACAACTGCCACTTCACCGGAAGTTGTACCCGTGTACTTTTTTTACAGTAGAGCCTCAAGGAAACGGGATACTGTTTTTTCTCACGTTTTTTTTTTTTAATAAATTGCAATTTATTGCAAGAAAACACTATCTTTGCCTACACATTGACCTGCAAACATCCAGTCAGTAAGCAAATGAGTTGTTCATGCAGCAATTGTTTCACAGATTGAATCGGTACTTGAGCTGATTTAAACTTAATACTGTGAGTCTTTTGAATTGATTCATTAAAAGAATCAGTTCAAAAGAGTAATTTGTCAATCAGACTACACCAGTGTTAATTTAGTATTATTTATATTCTATAATAGATAGCTTTTATTTTAATTTTAAATTTAGTATAATGTTTAGTTATTTTATAGTTGTTTTATATTGCTATTTGTGTTAAATATAGTTTTTTTTAATCTAATATTGATATTTTACTTTATTTCAGCTTTATTTCAATTAACAAAAGTGTTTTAACAGTTTTAGTAGCAAGCAATGATTTATTAGTTGATGAATGGACAGCGCTTTATAACTTGACCATTTCATGATTTACGTGGCAAAATCCACACGATTCAACTTCCCTCTGTTCTTGTCGCTCCTCTTCCAGTCTATTTGTGTTTATGTGGGCGTATATGTGGGTGTACGAATGGTCTATTTCACAATAATTTGTGAGGTCAGTGTATGAGAGGCTGGATTTGACATAAAGCACTTTGTAGCATTTGATTCTTGAAAAAGGTTTAATAAGTTAACAAACTTTTAATGGACTTGAAATGGATTTCAGCATTAAGTAGTTTACTATTTAGCTTTTAAATCGTAAACACGGTTGCAAATGTAATCCTTGCTCAATATGTCACTGTTCAGAAATGCAAGCACACGTTCTGTCCTAACTATTAAAAAACACTGACATAAGTCACACTTTATGTATTCATATTTCTGCAAAAATATGATTCTGGTTAGTACACTTAATTGCATTTTAATTTGAGAGAGCCCCCGTGGAATTTTGGCAAAATTATTTCACGTTCTCCATCTTTGGTCCAAGAGAACAGATTAGCCCTGCCAGTGAGTTTATTGTTTCAATATTAGCTCTGTAACAGCATATGTGTGCAGGAAGCACTGAGAAGAACAAATGTAGTTGTTTTTGTTTGCCGTTTTCTGTTTGTTTTATCAGAGGCCAAACTCCGTCCATCGTCCCGACTGTTTTTACCCATACAGAGTCGAAGCGCTTCTGGATTGAGTGTCCTGATACCAATCTTTCTACCACAGCGTCTAAGGGAGGCATATTTTCTTGCCATGGTGCTTTTTCTGAAAATGTCATTACAGTTATCCAGAACCTTAGCCGTGCCAGGAATCGCTCAGCCGAGGGAACATTTTTTGCTTTTCTACTCAGATATTTTTAAGAGAGTAAGAAAGAAAAAAAAAACAGAAAGAAACACAAATGTGCTTGTGCCTTTGCGCCGGTTTTTTAAACCCCCTGGAGGCAGAACTAGACTCTCGCTCACTCGCTCTCTTTGTCTGTCTCTCTCTTTCAGTCTCTGTCTGTCACTGAAATAGCCCCAGACTTCAGATCCTGGTGGGTGTAGAGGCTGATTGGGTTTGTTGAGGCTGTACACGCTGAACCCTCGCCTGGCTAAAAATATGCCCCGCTTGGGGCCCGTTTGAACCCTCTGGTCCCTGATTAAGACAACTGCGGTGACCCCAGTTTAAACCGAGCCAGGGAGCGAGATGAAAACAGCATGCCAGACTAAACAAAAAACGAGAGAGAGAAAGAGATATAAAAGAAAAGAGAAAAATGAAGGACAGACTGTGTTGATCTGTTTAACGTACTCCATAATAGGACATTTTTTGGACCCGCTCAGACATCTCTCTAAAAGACAGAGGAAGAAGTGAGAGGGAGGAGAGAGACAAAATGGAGTGTGAGCTCCGCTTTGCCTCTGTTAAAATCCTAGCGGACCCTGTAACATCTCCCTCAATCATTCTTAAAGTTGTCAGAAATAAAGACCTTGGCGAGCACGTCTTGTTTTCTTTTTTAAGTCATTGCCACTTAAACTCTTAGCGTTTTACATGTCATGAACTTTACGGAGCAAAGGGTTTTAGACACATTATGTCAACACAGATTTCTTTGGCAAAAAGTGCCCGAACATCTATTTTTTCTCTTTTTTTTACCTTGTGAAAAGTTCAGTGCGTCACTGCTCTCGCAGCCAGTGGATGTCCTGACTCACGCTCGGGATTATTTGTAAGAGCGGGAGACACAAAACTGCGAGATTTTGAGCTTTTTCTTTGTTCGGGAGAAGGCCTCCTTCCAGCCTATGGGTTTTTCTCTGTTTTCTCAATATTGAGGACTGCTATATGCCACTGATTGACCGCTCCCTACCCCCCCAGTGTCTACAGTCTGCCCCCTTTCTGCCTCCACAGAAGTTCCGTCCTGCCTGAAGACCAAGGAACATGACGTGCTGCAGCGCCAGAGGGTGGTGGACCTGTGGAAGGACGGCAAGTCGGAAGGGTCAATCGGGCAGGAGCTTCGCATGCCCAAATCCACCGTGCACAGCATCATCGTCAAGTATCGCCTCAGCAACACGGTGGAGAACCTGCCTCGCAACGGACGGCCCAAAAAACCATGACCTGAAAGAGCAATGGATGAAGGACGAGAGGGACTATAGAACGTGAGGAGAAGAAAAACAATGAATTAGGATGGGGAGGGGAAACAAAGAGGTGGGAATGTCTGAAAATATTGTAGCAGTGAGAAAAGACACTCTTCAGGCGAAATGGTTAATAATAGACAAAACGAGAAAATGCGAAAGAGAGAAATGAAGTAGGGAAAAGGGAGCTGAAACGAGAGCCGTTTGGACGACGAAAACACAGACCTCTTCTTCTACTTCTGCCCTTTCCAGCACTTTTTTTTCCTCTCTCTCTGTATCTCTCCTCCACTCTCACTCTCTCTCCCCTTGCCCCCACCGTTCTCTTTCTTTCATCTGTCGGTCCGAGAGAAGTCCCAGCAGATTAATTTTTCATTTGGCCGAAGGAGCGCGAGTGCTCGTTTAAGTGCCCGAAACCTTCCCTCCCTAATTCCAGCACAAATCACTATTTCTCTGCTTCCCTTTATACTGTATCTCTCTTTCTTTTATCATTTATCCGCTCTCCTTCTCTCTTTCTCTCTCACACGCACATGCAGCCTCGCAATGTCAGAAGTGAAGGATTCCAAAGATGGCAGTTTTTCCAAAATACCACAAGTTTGTTTTCTGTCATTAAAACCCCTGACCCAATCAAAACTGTTTTGGAACTGAGGCACAGTGGAGTGGAACTATCTTATTTCTGGAAACTGCGGACCTCTTGAAAAACTCTCCAGCCACGGACTCTCTGCGTCGCTAAACCAGGATTGTGCAATGTTAAAATGGCACAAAATCACTCTCTCTCTCTCTCTCTCTCTCTATATATATATATATATATATATGAAGACTCTTCATCACAGCAACCTGTCCTATAGAGTGATGCAGGTAGATATACATCTGCACCTGATCTGAGGTCAGCTGTATGATTTTCCAGAGCTAACATGTGAAAGGAATGCACTGATCCTGGGTCAGAAGACCTTCATGCTGAGCGTGCAACCTGTCCGACCAAATTCCTGTGCAGTGCTAGAGCCAGATTCAATCCCCAGCAGGACGTTTACACAGTACATGACTGTTGTATGAGAACTCCCTGCATTCTGCAAAAATGCACAAACACACCCACGTGTGCACACTCACACACGCTCGAGAGCCACTTAAGTAGCTCTGTATTTTCCACCACACGGTGTTTTATTGTAGTGGTTGAGTGTGTGTGCGTGTGTGTGCATGATCTTGCAGTATCAGTGAACTGAAGCTAATTGTGCGTATGTTTGTGTTCAGTTGGGGTTGATACTGTACGAGTGATGATTCTGCGCTGCTGCTGTGTGGCTTCTTCTGTGTGAGTGATTAATCGTGTGAGTGTGCTAGATGTTTGAATAGGCCGGGTAACTGAGGCCAGCTGCCATCTCTGCATGTTTTTCTGGTTTACTGAGACGTAGAGAGGCTGAGACTTGAGGCAAAAGCAAAACTTGGTGCCCTCAGATAATGTTTGGTCAGAGAAAGAGGCATACAGAGAAAGATGGTGAATATTTTGATAGGCGTTTAATGTGTTGATTATTTCTTTAATTAATTAGGATGAAAAGCCACATTTATTTTCTGTATTTTATAAAAGCAAGTTAACCAACATGTTGCCCAGTGTTCTCTTCCAAACTGAACTGCAGCTGCAAATTGAAGGCTGTAAAAACAAATATACACTTCCAGTCAAAAGTTTTTGAACAGTAAGATTTGTTTTATGTTATTTAAGGAAGTCTCTTCTGCTCACCAAGCCTGCATTTATGTGATCCAAAATACAGAAAAAAATTTGAAAATATTTTTACTATGTAAAATAACAGTTTTCTATTTAAAAATATTTAAAAATGCAATTTATTCCTGTGATTTCAAAGCTGAATTTTTAGCATCATTACTCCAGTCACACAATCCTTCAGAAATCATTCTAATATTCTGATTTGCTCTTCAAAAAACATTTATTATTATTATTATTATTATATTAAAACAGCTGAGTAGATTTTTTTCAGGTTTCTTTGATGAATCGAACGTTCAGAAGAAAAGCATTTCTCGAAAGATGAAGTTACATTGCTTTGTAACATTATAAATGTCTTTATCATCACTTTTGATCAATTTAAAGCATCCTTTCTAAATTAAAGTATGAGTATCTATAACGTTCTTTAATCAAAAAATGAATAAATAAAATTATACTGATTCCAAGCTTTTCAATGGTATAGTGTAATGTTACAAAATATTTTTAGTTCAGATAAATGCTGATCTCTGAATCTTTCTATTCATCAAAGAATCCTGAAAAAATGTACTCAACTGTTTTAAATACTGATAATAATAATAAATGATTCTTGAACAGCAAATCACCATATTAGAATGATTTCTGATCATGTGACACTAAAGACTGGAGTACTGATGCTGAAAATGTAGCTTTGATCACAGGAATAAATTACATTTTAATATATATTCAAATAGAAAGCAGTTATTTTAAATACAATGCAATAGTACTGTTTTTACTGCATTTGGATCAAATAAATGCAGGCTTGGTAAGAAGAAGAGACTTTTAAAAAACATTAAAAAAAAACTTAAGCTTTACTAAACACTATGGGCAATAATATGAATAAAATAATATGTTAGAAAAATCAACTGCTTGTTTACAGGAACACAAACATTTCCAAAAATAGAGTATGTCTTATATTCGTCAAGGCTACATTAATTTGATATATCATTCTAATGTGCTGCTGATTTGGTGCTCAAGAAACATTTCTTATTATTATCAATGTTGTGACGCTTAATTTTTTTGTGTGAATGATTGTTGATTTAGTTTGTGTTGATTATTATCATTATTATGCATTACTGATTTTATCAATGAATCATTGCAGCCCTAGATACGAGAGACAGACAGCCTGGAAAGAGAAACGATTCTAAAAGAGTCGGAGTGAATCAGTCCGAGAGGGACAGAAAGGCAGTCTGACAGACACACACGGTCTGAGAGAGACATTTTGGAATAGAGAGACAGTCTGAGTAAAAGAGGTAATCTGAGAGAGACAGTCTGGGAAAAAGCAGCAGCATTCAAGAAAGTGAGACAGTCTGAGAGATAGACAGTCTGAGTGAGAAAGCCAGATAGTTCCAAGATTGTTGATTGTAGAAGCAGAGAGTCAAGTCATTCCGAGATCTGAATCTGAGTAATGAATTATTTTCCTTGGCTCGCGCTGCAGGAGTATGCAGTACAACGTTCAGCGATATGAAAGTCACCCGGCGGGTTTCTAGCTCAGCATTTCCCCCTTGTAAAGGAGCCCCAATGCATTCCAAGCTCTCTCCAGACACGTTCCCATCTGAAGGCCATGCATTCTTCTTCTCTTATTGCATGTTTACGAAACGGTGCCAGTCTTAATCAGATAATTGAACTCGAGCGTTAGCATTAGCCTGTTCCAGTGCACACATTTCTTTTTTTTGCACACTCCAGAACATTCATCTCAGCCAAAACCTGTAGCACAACAAACGACTCTGGCGTTTTTGTCCTTGGAAAAACTTTGGTTGTGTAATTTCGAGGAACACATGCCAAGAAGGATTGTTCCTTTGAAGATCTTGCAACTGTTCCTCAGTTCCCTGCATGTTTAGGCCTGAGACAAAACAGGTACCCCAAGTGCACAATCAAGGTGGCTGTCACTCACCTTGTGTTTAGGATATTGTGCAACCAATAAATTACATTTTGACTGTCTTGAAATAAAGATGCAGTTCTACAAACCAAAGGTAGTAAATGCTTACCCCATTCATAGAACAGAATAGAATAGTCACATTAAAGGATTAGTTTACTTTCAGAACAGAAATGTACAGATAATTTACACACCCCCTTGTCATCCAAGATGTTCATGTCTTTCTTTCTTCAGTTGTAAAGAAATTGTTTTTTGAGGAAAACATTTCAGGAATTTTCTCCATATAGTGGACTTCAATGGTGCCCCTGAGTTTGAACTTCCAAAATGTGGTTTTAATTCAGCTTCAAAGGGCTGTAAACGATCCCAGACGAGGAAAAGGGGCCTTATCTACTGAAACAATCAGTTATTTTCTAAAAACTTTGACAATTTATGCACTTTTCAACCACAAATGCTTGTCTTGTCTAGCTCCGTGATGTGCATTCTAGTTAGGGTTTGTCGAAAAAACCCCATCTCATTTTTTCCTATAACTTCAAAATCGCCCTACATCGCTGCAGAAGTACTGACCTAGTGTTTACAAAGTGAGCATGCAAAGAAGGTCAAACACCCTTTACAAAAAAAGGTAAAACAGCGATGTAGGATTTTAAAGTTGGAGGAGAAAATGAGATGGGAGTTTTTTGACATACCCTAACTGTCCTGAACCAGAATGCACATCGCAGAGCTAGACAAGACAAGCATTTGAAGTTAAAAAGTGTATAAATTGTCAATTTTTTAAGAAAATAATTGTTTGTTTCACTAGATAAGGCCCTTCTTCCATGGCTGGGATCATTTGGAGCCCTTTGAAGTTGCACTAAACTGCATTTTGGAAGTTCAAACTCGTGGGCACCGTAGAAGTCAACTATATGCAGAGAAATCCTGAAATGTTTTCCTCAAAAAAACATAATTTATTTACAACTGAAGAAAGACATAAACATCTTGGATGACAAAAGGCTGAGTAAATTATCTGTAAATTTTTGTTCTGAAAGTGAACTAATCCTTTAACGAAGAGATGGTGAAGTTTAATGGACAAAAACAGGCCGTTGTCAGTAGTGTAGCGATGCATGAAGCACTTCTCAAATAGGACTCAATTTCAAACCAAGCAGCTTTCTTTTGGTCAACGCGACATATTCGCATGACCATCTTGAACGTGTCATTTTATGCTGTAGGCCACTTATGGTAATTTCATGTGTTCACTAGAAGTACTGTAGGATGTTCCCGGCAGGACAGTTAGACGTTACTCAGAAGTTTATACATGACTCAAATGATGGCAGCTGTCATGTCTTTCTGAGTCACACTGTGAGTTTGCAAACAACAAAAAAAATCTACAAGTACAGCAAATTAAGCTAAAGAATTTCAAACACTATACACTCACTATGTGCTGGTGTGTGGTGAACTAAAATGCTCAGTACTGTTGTCCTCACGTATATCTCTTTATAGAAGACAAGGTTTTGTATTATTATTATTATCATTATGACTGTGTATGGTATATAGTATACTCTGACTGTATGCAAGTTTACCCATTAAAGGATGTCCACAATGGAGCACAATGTAGTTTTTTTTTTTTTTTTTTTTTTTGCTGTGGCTATGTAGGGATGTGCATATTAATTTAGCTTATTTTTCATATAGGTTACCTTTGCTGGCATCTACAGTAAAAGTTAATCTTTAAAATTTGGCATATAGGATTAGTTGACATATAGGATTAGACTGAAATATTTTCAGTCGAAAAATAATTAATTTTTGAGGACTTTTTGAGGAAAACATTCCAGGATTTTTCTCCATATAGTGGACTTCAATGGTAGCCAACGGGTTGAAGGTCCAAATTGCTGTTTCAATGCAGCTTCAAAGGTCTCTACACAATCCCAGCTGAGGAATAAGGGTCTGATCTAGCAAAACGATCGGTCATTTCCTAAAAAAAAAATTACTAAATTAAATACTTTTTATCCACAAATGCTCGTCTTGCACTAGCTCTGCGATGCGCACATTGTCCGTCATCAACTTTTTTGGTAAAGAGCGTTTCTTTAACTGTCTCTGCACATTCGCTCTGCACAAACACTGGGTTGTACTTCTGCCTGCTTCACACATGCATGATCACGTAATTTGTGAGGTCGAACTAGTGCAAGACAAGCATTTGTGGTTAAAAAGTTTCACTAGATAAGACCCTTATTCCTCAGCTGGGATCGTGTAGAGCCCTTTGAAGCTGCATTGAAACTGTAAGTTGGACCTTCAACGCTACCATTGAAGTCCACCATATGGAGAAAAACCCTGGGATGTTTCCCTTGAAAATCTTATTTCTTTTCTACTGAAGAAAGAAAGACATGAACATCTTCGATGAAATGGGGGTAAGTAAATTATCAGGACGTGAACTAATCCTTTAAAAATTATGAAATGTATTTGGCGACAGATCCTTTCTTCCGTACTGTTACTTGCATCTGAAATCCAGAAGGTTTCTTACTTCCATCCTATCAATGAGCCATTGCCTTTGGACTCTTGATCATATTGCTTTGGATAGAAGCTACAGTTGAAGGCAAAAGTTCACACACACTTTGTAGATTCTGCAAAATGTTAATTATTTTACCACAATAAGAGGGATCATACAAAATGCATGCTGTTTTATTTAGTACTCATCTGAATAAGATCATTCACGTAAAATACATTTACATATAGTCCACAAGAGAAAATAATAGTTGAATTTATAAAAATAACCCTGTTCAAAAGTTTACATACCCTTGATTCTTAATACTGAATGATTACCTGAATGATCCACAGATGATTTTTTGTTTTGTTTAGTGATAGTTGTTCATAAGTCCCTTGTTTGTCCTGAACAGTTAAACTGCCCGCTGTTCTTCAGAAAAATCCTCTAGGTCCCACAGATTATGTGGCTTTCCAGCATTTTTGTGTATTTGAACCCTTTCCAACAATGACTGTATGATCTTGAGATCCATATTTTCAAACTGAGGAGAACTAAGGGACTCATATGCAACTATTACAGAAGGTTCGAACGCTCACTGATGCTCCAGAAGGGAAAATTAGGGGTGAAAACTTTTGAACAGAATACATTTCAACCAGATACATTTCTCATTTAGTAGTTA
The DNA here is from genome assembly GCF_049309525.1 of Garra rufa. Lineage (NCBI taxonomy): Eukaryota > Metazoa > Chordata > Actinopteri > Cypriniformes > Cyprinidae > Garra > Garra rufa. Next base: position 50,983,215 of record NC_133363.1, read on the forward strand.
CAGAAAATGCTTACATGTTTCCCAGAGAACAAAATAATTTAAATTTAATTTAAAGTTCTCATCCCCGGCTCTTAATGCATTGTTTCCTTTTAAAGCATCAGTGAGTGTTTGAACCTTCTGTAATAGTTGCATATGAGTCCCTCAGTTGTCCTCAGTGTGAAAAGATCATACAGTAGTAGTTAGAAAGGGTTCAAATACACAAAATTGCTGAAAACCAAAGAATTTGTGGATTTTTTGGAAGAACAGTGGGCAGTTTAACTGTTCAGAACAAACATGGGACTCATGAACAACTATCACTAAACAAAAAAAACATCTGTGGATCATTCCGGTAACAACACAGTATTATGGGTCATTTTTATAAATTCAACTATTATTTTCTCTTGTGGACTATATGTAAATGTCTTTCATGTGAAATATCTTACTCAGATCAGTACTAAATAAAAAAATAACATGCATTTTGTATGATCCCTCTTATTTTGGTAAAATAATTCACATTTTGCATATTCTGCAACGTTTGACTTTAGCTGTAAATGACTGCTTTCTAAGCAATATTTTGAAAGGTCAAATCCACTAATAATTCTGTACAAGTCTTCAAGTAGATCATTTACATACATATTTGTCCTTGAATAGTGCATGCTCAGTATAATAGACATAATGATCATGAATACTCTGCAATGACAGCATTGATCATCATGATGACTGACTTTTTTACCAAATGTAAAATTAAGGAAGAACTTCTAAACAAAGTCCAAAACCACACATGGTTTTTCCGCTCAAATTTGTGCATATTCACGGTTAGTGAATGAAACCTAATGAGACAGAAAGAGAAAAAGAGGAAGGAGAAGTCAGCCGGTAAGAAATGGAAAATGTGATACAATAATGATTAGAAGGTCAGATTCAACTTTCAAATGTCTCGCTGTTTTGACATAAACAACAAAAAATGCTAACCATAATTAGTGTACAGATCATTAACTTCCCTTCCTTTATGTTTCCTTACAGTGTTGAACGGACCCCCCATGTCGGTAAAGAAAGAGAGGGAGGCAGAGCTCCTTATGGCACGGAGGGAACAGCGCAGCGGGGAGGTGATCTGCATCGACGACTGAATTCAGCGCCTCTTGAACCCCCCACACACACAAACACACACACGCTGACTCAGTCAAAGGACATCTGCATGCAAACGTAAACACGACTATTCCTGAACACATACATGCACACATGCACCTGCAGTTGACGAATGAACAGACTACCCTCAGTATCACGGCAGCACTTTCACAGCACCTCGAGTTACAGCTACTCAGAGCTCCAGCTCGCCTTTGGTTATTTCCTCCCGTACACATACCGTATGTGGGCATATACACACACACAAATATTTGATTTCCTTTCCTCTCATTACTATCTGTCCCAAATCAGCCTCGCATTTCAGACCTCGCATTTCAGACCCTCGACACAGACATGAAGCTGCATGTATGTGGAATAGCTTCACGTCACCCGCAGTGATTTGTTTTCCGACAGCATGCACCTCACAGTCCACGGTTTAGTCAAGACGAACGCCCGTGCGTTGAGCTGTGCCGACTCAAGCATAGTGCAATCTTTCAAGCAAACCCTCATCGTAAGCTAGCGTGACTGTTTTGGAGCCGCCATGTACCATCTTAAAGCAATCTTAATGCTTTAAAATGATTGTTAAACACAGAATGAATATCCTGTCATCATTTACGTTTCAAACCTGTTCTTTCTTTGGTGAAACACAAACTGTTTGGTTCTGACTATACAATGAAAGTCAATGGGGTCCAAAACAACACTGGACCCCTTTGATTTTCATTGCATGATCAGACAACACATTTTTCCAAACAGGTTTTGAATGACATTAGTATGGAAGCCTGTTTCCACCACTGATTAAAAAAAAAGCTTTTTAGCTCACAATTCTAACTTTTTTTCTCAGAATTGCATGATGCAAACTTGCAATTCTGACTTTTTTCCTCAGAATTTTGCAATATAAACTCGCAATTGCGTGTTATAAAGTCAGAATTGTGAGATATGAAGTCACAATTCTGACTTTTTTTCTCAGAATTCACAATTGCGAGAAATAAAGTCAGAATTGCAAGTTATTCTGACTTTATATACTTGCAATTCTGACTTTATTGTACTTATTGTGAGTTTGTATCGCACAATTCTAAACTTTTTTCTCAGAATTGCATGATACAAACTTGTAATTCTGACTATTTTTCTCAGAATTTTATATAAACTTGCAATTGCAAGTTATAAAGTCTAAACTGCAAGATATGAAGACAATTCTGACCTTTTTTCTCAGAATTGCATGATAAACAGAAAATTGCGAGAAATAAAGTCAGAATTGTGTGTTATTCTGACTTTATATACTTGCAATTCTGACTTTTTCTCACACTTGCGAGTTTGTATGTCACATTTCTGACTTTTTCTCAAAACTGCATAATGCAAACTCGCAATTCTGACTTTTTTTCTGAATTTTGAGATATAAACTCGCAATTGCATGTTATAAAGTCAGAATTATGAGATATAAACTTGCAACTGCAAGATATGAAGTCACAAGTCTGACATTTTTTCTCAGAATTGCATGATAAACACAACTGCAAGAAATAAAGTCAGAATTGCAAGTTATTCTGATTGTAGATACTCGAAATTCTGAGTTTGCAATTACGAGTTTGTACCTCACAATTCTGACTTTTTTCTCACAATTGTGAGTTTGTATTTCACAATTCTGACTCTTTTTCTCAGAATTGCATGATACAAACTCGCAATTCTGACTTTTTTCTCTGAATTTTGGGATATAAACTCGCAATTGCGTGTTATAAAGTCAGAATTATGAGATATAAACTTGAAATTGCGAGTTAGAAAGTCAGAAATGTGAGATATCAAGTCACAGTTCTGACTTTTTTTTCTCAGACGAGATATAAACTCACAAATGCATTATAAAGTCACAATTGTGAGATATAAACTCACAATTCTGAGAAAAAAGCCGTAATTGGGAGTTTTTATCTTGCTTTTTTTGGGAGTTTTTATCTTGACTTTATAACTCGCAATTACGAGTTTAAAGCATGCAATTCTAAGAAAAAAGTCAGAATTGTGAGATATAAACAAGCAATCCTGCGAAAAAAAGAATTGCAAGATATAAAATCAATTTTGAGAAAAAAGTCAGAATTGTAAGTTTATATATCGCAATTCTGACTTTTTTTTCTCAAAATTGCGAGTTTATATAACAATTCTGAGGAAAAAACACAATTGTGAGATATAAACTTGTAATTCTGAGAAAAAAAGTCAATCCTGAGATATAAACTCGCAATTCTGAGAAAAATTGTGAATTGTGAGTTTTTATCTTGCCATTCTGACTTTATTTCTCAACATTGCGACTTTGTCTTAAAATTGCGACTTTATGTCTGACAATTCTGACTTTATATCTCGCAATTCTAAGAAAAACAGAATTGTGAGTTTTTATTTTGCTATCTGACTTTATAACTTGCAATTGCATGTTTTTATCACAACAATTCTAACTTAATTTCAGTGTTTATATCTCAACTCTGACTTTATTACTCGCAACTGAGTTTAAACATCATAATTCTGAGAAAAAAGTCAGAATTGAAGTTTGCATCATTTGTGAGATGTAAACTCAATTGTGACAAAAAAGTCAAAATTGTGAGATAAAAAGGTCTTTTATCTTTGTTTTTTTTATTTATTTTTTTATTCAGTGGCTGAAACAGGCTTCCACACATTAGGGAAAGTAAATAATGGCACAAATGTTATTTTAGAGTGAACTGTCCCTTTAAGATGATTTGGTTGGTTTGGGAAGATACATTTGTACGTAAAAAAGTTTTCTCCGTCTTTCAGAGTAAAGCAACACGAGGTAAAGTTTCTAACCTACCACGACAGTAAGGAAGTAATGTATTATGCTCAAATAAAACAGTATTGGCTGCAGTATTGTCTTGGGATAAAAAGACAAGTTTGTTATGAAGTTTATTTAGCCTTATATTGGGACATCAAGCATTGATATGTAGAGTTCCCTGCCTTTTTTAAGCATTGACCCTTAATCTTGTGTTACAGTGAGGTGAAGAGAGTTCAAAAAGCATCTCTAGACCTCCCTAATAGAGTTAAGATTGTTACTGAAGGACGTTTGGCAGTCCTACACTTTCCCAACTCCTCTTTCTCTGTCATCTTCACCCTCGCCTTTCATTCAAACGAATCGCTCACATCTCAGTCCTATCCTTTCTTCACATTTCTACTTGTTTTTACGAGCTCTTTGATATCGTTTGCGTATTTAAACTCGGTTTCATTGTGTTCTCTTGTTTTTAATCCTTGTTATTACAACTAAGATTATTGTTGTTGCTCTCGATGTTGTCCTTGATGTTACGATTGCGAAGCTTCTACCAAATGAAAATAATAATAATTAAAAAAAACAGTCGAAACATTGATGCATTGTATGTTTGGTCCATGACATTTCTCTATACCGGACCTCTTGTAATAATATTTCACAAGGAGGTCAAACGGACTTCGGAATGATTGATATCATTGCTATCTAACGGACATCGCTTATATCTAGATTTGGGCCTTGCAAGCGAATAACCTGTATGCAGTGGATCACGTGTAACCATGAAATTGAAAACATATGAATGCATATATTCAAATCAACAACTGAAATTCCTTCCGCAGTGTTTCTTTATGATCTTTGGCTCCTACAAAAGCAAGCCTTGCAATGTAATCGCCTTAAATGGTAAAACAACTGTAAAGGGTTAATCAGCAGATGTGAACTCTGTATATGGCTGCAGTTGTACTATTCCTAGCTAGGCCTCAACTCAGACAGATCAGAGTTGAAATGTTAATTTATTTGCCCTGGTCCCCAGTATAGTTCCTTTGTTGAAACTGAAATATCGCTAGTTTCAGTGCTTGGTATTATTTGGGAGAGTTGTGTCAAATCAAGCACTTTCTGTCCATTTTTTCATTTCTGTCTTTTAATATTTTTTGTTGTTGTTGTTGTCAGCCTTTTGCGTTTTGTTTGTTTTCTGCTAAGCGTCACTGTGTACGTTGTGATTCCAGACAGTCAGTGACATTGTTGTGATCGACATTCGGCACACCGAACGGAACATGTTAATAATGCATCTTTCTCTCTTTTGTTTTGTTTTGTTTGTAATAAAATAAAAATTCAAATGAACAACTTCTGTTTTGCTGTTCTTGTTATTAAGAGAGTTTTATCGGTTCATTGGTATGTCTATTGCAGGGCTCCAGACTGTGTCTTATAAAAAAAATAATAATAATTTACAACGGTAATTTAAAATCTACTTACTCTTGACAACAGTCAGGAATGTTTTGTGTGTCCATTGCCAAACAAATTACTCTTATGAGTCGATTCTTTTTCATCAGTCAGTCAAAAAGATTCACTAAACAGCCTTGAACTCATTAGTGATTTGAATCAGACTCAATCAGTGAATCATTCAGGACCGTTACTGAATTTATAACTGACTCCCTCACAGTTCCATGAGTCCAGGGGCCTCATTTATAAAGACTTGCGTAGAAACCATCCTTGATTTTATCTTATAACTTTTCTGATTTGATCGTAAGAGCGATTCAGAGAAAACGAACGTACCACGAAATCCATGCGTATAAGCCAGTCATTCGGTTATAAATCACAAATGATCGTGGAATTGTGTGCAGCTGAATGTTCCGCCGTCGAAACACCCCTGCTTAATTAATTAACATAAAATGAGCTCATTCCTAAAGCAAAAACTCTGTGACAATGGCAAGAAAAAAGGAGCGCAAGAAATCAAATTATAGTGAGGCTGAACTATCTGCAATACCAGGCATTACCACAAGGAAACGGTCGTACGCCAAGCTGGAATCTGACGTGGAGATAAGTACTTTTCCACGTCAAAGACGGTTTTTATAAATCTGTACTTTGACGTGGATTTGATCGTACGAACACTCTAAGATCAAATCAGTGCGTAAGAAAGTTTTATAAATGAGGCCCCAGGAATCATTACAGTGATGATTACTTAAAGGGATAGTTCCCTAAAAATGAAAATTACCTCACGTTTTACTCACCCTCAAGCCATCCTAGATGTATATGACTTTCTTATTTCAAATGAATGCAATCTAATGTTCTTGCTCTTTCAAGTTTAATAAAGGCAGTGAATGGGTGTTGAGATTTCGAAGTCCAAAAAAGTGCATCAATCCATCATAAAAAATACTCCACACGGCTTTGGAGGGTTAATAACGGCCTTGACAAGCGAAGTGATACATTTGTGTATGAAAAATATCCATATTTTAAACTTTATGAACCTTTATATATCTCTAGCTTCTACTAACCATCGTTCCAGCACATGACATAAGATGTAGGCATAACGAAAGCTTTGGTGAGATTTGGTGATAGCCGTGTGGTTAGCGCGCCGACATATAGCGCCATTGTGCTCCGGGCGTCCCGTGTTCGAATCCCGACTCGAGGACCTTTCCCAATCCCGCCCCCTATCTCTCTCCCGCTTCGCTTCCTGTCCTATCATAATAAAAGGCCAAAAAAAGAAGTACAAAACCAGTGTTAATTTTGACAGCAAATTTTGAAATCTTTTACTAAAACGCCATTTTGTCTTAGTCGTATTTTAGTCATCTGAAGTTTTAGTTTTAGTCTACTTTAATCTACAGTTGTGGGTTTAGTTACAGTGTAATGGATTTATTAAACGTTTGTCTAAAATTACCGAACTCATTGTATAGGTTCGATATTAAAGAAGTAGTTCACTACCATAACAAAAATTTACAGATAATTTACTCTCCCCCTTGTCATCCAAGATGTTCATGTCTTTCTTTTTTTTACCAGTCATAAAAGAAATTATGTTTTCGGAGGAAAACATTTAAGGATTTTTTCTCCATATACTGAACTTATATGGTGCCCGCAAGTTTGAACTTCCCAAATGCAGTTTAAATGCAGCTTCAAAGGGCTCTAAATGATCCCAGCCGAGAAAGAAGTCTTGTTATTTTCTAAAAAAAAAAAAAAATTACAATTTGTATACTTTTTAACCTCAAATGCTCGTCTTGACAAGCTTTGTGTGTGCTCTGTGCACTCTGGTTTAAGACAGTTAGGGTATGTCAAAAAACTCCCATCTCATTTACTTCTCCAACTTCAAAGTCCTACATCGTTGTTTTACCTTTTTTTGGTAAAGGGCGTTTGATTTTCTTTGCATGTTCACTTTGTAAACACTTGTAAACACAGCAATGTAGGACGATTTTGAAGTTGGAGGAGAAAATTAGATGGGAGTCCAAAATTTTTGTTCGAAGTTTTTGCCCGTTAAAAAAACAAATACGACCTCACGTTTACACACTGCCTCCAAACTTTCATCCGTCATAAAAAATTTTGGATCAGGAAAGGATGACAAATACGAGAAAACGAAAAAAACGCATATGTACATTTCGGACTTAGTGTGCAATGACCTTAACTGCCTTGACCTGGAAGAGAGCATGGAGAAGAAAATGAGATGGAAGTTTTTTGACATACCCTAACTGTCTTAAACTGGAGTACACACAGAGCTTGTCAAGACGAGCATTTGGGGTTAAAAAGTATATAAATTGTTTGTTTTTTGTTTTTTTTTAGAAAATAACCGATCGTTTCGCTAGCTAAGACCCTTCTTCCTCGGCTGGGATCATTTACAGCCCTTTGAAGCTGCATTTAAACTGCGTTTTGGAAGTTCAAACTCGCGGGCACCATAGAAGTCCACTATATGTAGAGAAATCCTGAAAAAACATCTTGGATGACAAGGGGGTGGGTAAATTGTCTGTAAATTTTTGTTCTGGAAGTGAACTTCTCCTTTAAGGTTTTATCATGATAGACGCAGATTTAACTGCTGTGACATGCAACATGCCTTTATATTAAAATTCTAACATTATTATTTTAAGCAAACATGCATGCCTATTTAAATAAATTTAGATTTATCTTTATTAGGGCTACTAAGTGATTCAGTCAAGAGCAGTGAGTGATTTTCTGTTCTTCTTTTGTTGCTTGATTAACATAAATGCCACAGACAATAGCATCTAAATTGGGCTTGTGTCCCTTTAAAACCGAATATATGGATGCAAAGTACTGATACACATCCTATATTCTCCCAGCTGTTTACGTTCACCTAAGACGTAACCGAGTATGTTTGCGTGAATACTCGTCAAAATGGACAAGTCGACATAATTTTCTGTATTTCTCCGTTCATTAGATGCGAAAGTGTGAGAGGCGCTGCTTGGGTGTCTGTGCTCAAAAAACGGACGAATTGAGTTCTCTTTTGCGTCGTCAAATTTATCCATAGGTCTGCTCTTCTCTTACTCTCAGATATTTACATTTTTGAACGTTATGAGACGTGCAGCGAACTTATGCTAGCTTAAGTCCCAAATGTACGTGTCTATTCTTACTTTCTAACCAAGCAGCAGATTCGTTCTGAATGAATCTCTTCCCAGATCGAACCTTCCTAACATTTTGGTATCGTTTTTATTCGTTGACGAAAATGTCAATATAATAGTTTTTGTTTTCGTCGGTGAAAAAATGTCATTGACTAAAATGATGAGGTTATGTCAATGAAATTAAAACTGTGCAAAACGTTGAAGAATTTCAAATTTACAAAAATAAATCGTAATCCAAGAGGAAACTTTTTTTGCCCAGCCATAATATAAAGACAGTTTTGTTGCTGTAGGCTAAACAAAACTTAGTTCTCACAAGATTAGCATATTCTCACAGCGTATACTATGTCATGGTCATCTACTGGAGTGTCTCTCGCGCAAACCCGTGTACGACAGTTAGCATAAGCTACATTTTACAGTTTATAAAGTTAAAAATATGGATAATTTTCTTACACAAACACATCGCTTTGGAAGGCCTTTATTAACTTCTTGGATGGATGCACTTTCTCGAACTTCAAAATCTGCCACAGCCATTCACTGCCATTATGAAGCTTGGAAAAGCCAGGACATTTTTTTAAAATATAACTCCGATTGTATTCGTCTGAAAAAAGAAAGTCATATACACCCAGGATGGCTTGAGGGTGAGTAAATCATGGAGTAATTTTCATTTTTGGGTGATCTATCCCTTTAAGGTTTGCGTTTTTGCCTAGGTCCTTGTATGGTCAAAAACTAAACAAAAAAGAGCATTTTGGCAGACCAAATGAAATATGTTAATAATCTTCTTGACATTGGTACAGACTTAAATGTTAACATGAAACATGCCATGCAAATGTCTTTTAAAGTCTTAATATTTTGTCCTATTTGACTACAGTTATTTAATATTACAACATAATTTATGAAATCTGAATTGCATTTTGCAGGCTTGTAATGTAACTTCTTTAACTGGTTTACAAGTTATTTGGCTTTGAAAAACTACAGAGATTACTTTTCTTAATACCTTCTCAATCCCCATAAATGTAGGAACGTCAACCTGATTTACAGGTAGAATGCATTTTCAGATTATTTAAAAAATATGCCCATGAAAACAAAGAAACACCTGTGCATATTTTCAAATCGAAACTGCTTTCGTCACCTCAAATTCACACATTTACTCTCACAGAATCTGACTGCTTCATCTCGACCCAGTCAGGTTTATCTTGGATGTTTTAAAAGCAGAAACGGTGTCGTTAGCCAAATGTGGATTTTATGCGAGGAGTGAACCCAAACAGATGAAAAAAAAAATACTGAGTAGACAAGAGGGGAAGGAATGGGGCTAGAGAGCAGGGGGGAATAAGCACATGTTTTTCCTCAAAGGTTTTCAACTATTTGCTGCAGATTGAGATACAGGAAGTGAGAGTCCAGAAGCAAGTGGAAATAAGAAGGTTTGCGGGGGTCCGCATGAGGGTTCAGGAAACACAAAGAGGAAGCCGGCTGCATTATTAGGAAACCCATTTGGGGAAAAGTGCATTCGGAACGGCGGCTGTGATTTCCATTTCAGATTTAATTGACAGTATTGACAAGATTTACGAAAAGGCTTCAGGAGCGCTAAGTCAGGTAGACATTGACAGATTCGAGTCACCAGTGGTTTCATACATTTCTAATGAGTGAGATTAAATGACATTACGATGGTGTAAAAATCTGTAACTTTACCTTTTAAAAAAATATAACATGAAATTGCACATTATATAAAAACTAAAGGCATACTGTGACTTTGTTAAAGGTCTGTGCCATCCATGCCATCAACCTTCATGCCATATAGTCCACTTTCAGTAACACAGTACAGTACGCAAGATACGTCATCTGCTTTAAGAAGCCACTGCCTTTTCATCGATAAATATTAATATATGTTTCATATGTCACAGTGACAGTGTATTTGGAAAGAAACGTGTGGCTTGTTGTTGCAATTGGATGCAACAACCAAAGTAAAGTTCCTTGTGTATTTGATGCATATTTGGTCTCTCTGAGTTTTCATAACGACCAACCCGAAACCTTCATTTTTCTGCGCTGAACCCATCCAGTGGTAAGGCAGTTCAGGAACTAGGGCAACTCTGTTTTGGTCCAGCCAAGTAACCAGTGGTGAAACCTCTCATGCTTGTAGTGGCCTGCAACGCTGCTGAAAATTCATCGTCCTTCTGGTCAAACTGGTTATGCCAGTATATAAGCCAACCACGCTGCTGGAGCAATGTCTCTGGTATGCTGTAATTAAATGCTATATTTATATAGTAGAAATTGTGCTGGTTTGCGTTTAATAAGGCATTTGCAGCCAAACCGACAGAGTACCAAATGATTCCCCATAAATTGGTCCAGCAAGGCAAGTCGTGCAGTCATTAACATCCCGATGACATCTTCATGGAAGGGCACTTGCGTTCATAAAGGGGTCATCCGTGACCAAGGACAGCTGGTTCTAGAAACGTTCCTCGCTGAGTCAGAGTTTCCTCTTTTAAGGCAACGCCAGGTTCAAAGAGACAGGTTTAGGTTAGGTACTTTGGGGCCAGTGATCTGTGGAAAACTATAAAACTATTTTGTCCATACAGCTGAGGTGTCTGGAAAACCGTCTGTGCCTCTAGTTGACTTTGAAGAGGCCAAAGTAGTGTTTGCCCGACATCTGCAGAGTGAAGGAACCTCCGGTGACGGCCTTCAGCTCGGCGCCCTTGTTAAGGCGTAGGAGGCCGGAGACCTGGCAAGGCTTTAGGAAGTGAAACCTGTGGGAGCCAGACGCCGGTGTGGTTCCATACCCCTCGATACACTGGAGCAAAGGGCCTTTAGGAACGGACACCTCAAGCTTCACATACTGACTCTGGTTCTCGTTGAAGTGGACCTGGGGGTGGAAATGCAGGAGAAAGAGAACAAGTGAAACAGGAATGTTATGAGAGACCAGTTCAGAGCAGGGGACACAGCAAAGACTTTCAAAAAGGGAGCAAAAAAAAGAAGAAGTTATGACTAAACCAGAAGCTTTTTGATTTGATTTAACAGGAACCACTGAAATTTGAATTAGAATTTGATTTGTAATTTGGTACTGAATTGTAACTTAACATAAGGTAAATTATAAAGTAAAGTTTTCTATAGGTGGCATTTTAAAATGTTTTTAAAATCTCACAAAAGTGAGTACACCCCTCACATTTCAGCAACTATTTTAGTATATCTTCTCAAGGGACAATACTATAGAAATGAAACTTGGATATATTTTAGAGTGGAGTTACATTACAGTGGTCAGAGTCATACAGAGGTTTTCCAAGATGGGTTCCATTCGGAACAGGCCTTGCAAGGGTCAATCAACGAAGTTGGCCACTTGTTCTGTGTGTCAGGTGCAGAACCTGGCTTCAAAAAACAGATGCATGAGTGCTGCCAGCTGGGTCAGCCAAAAGGTCAGCTTGTCATTGCTCAGACCATACGCTGCACACTGCAACAAGTCGGTTTGCATAGGCGTCGTCCCAGAAGGAAGCCTCATCTGAAGCTGGCTCACAAGAAAGCCCGCAAACAGTTTGCTGAAGACAACCTGTCCAAGAGCATGAATTACTGGAACCATGTCCTGTGGTCTGATGAGACTATAAGATAAACTTGTTTGGCTCAGATAGTGTCCAGCATGTGTGGCAATGCTCTGGTGAGGACTACAAAGAAAACTGTGTCTTGCCTACAGTCAAGCATGGTGGTGGTAGCATCATGGTCTGGGGTTGCATGAGTGCTGCTGGTACTGGGGAGCTGCAGTTCATTGAGGGAAACATGGATTCTATTATGTACTTTACATTCTGAAGCATAACATGATGCCTTCCCTCCAGAAACTAGGCCGAACAGCAGTTTTCCAACATGTTAACGATCCCAAACAAACCACTAAGATGACAACTACATTGCTGAGGAAGCTGAAGGTGAAGGTGATGGGGTGGCCATGTATGTCCCCAGATCTGAACCCTATTAAGCACCTGTGGGGCATCCTCAAGCGTAAGGTGGAGAAGCACCATGTGTCTAACGTCCAGCAGCTCCGTGAGGATTGGAAGAGGATCCCAGCAACAACCTGTGCAGCTCTGGTCAATTCCATGACCAGGATGATTAAGGCAGTGCCAGATAACAATGGTGCTAACACAATATATTGATACTTTGGACAAGTTCACTTAGGGTGTACTCACTTTTGTATCTATCTATCTATCTATCTATCTTTGATTCTCTATACAAAATATCTATAAACCTTTTCACACAAAATATATATATATTTTGGCGATGTGCCTGGAAAGTTTGCAGCAATGTGGTTTAACTCACTTGACAGTACAGGAAGTAGACGCCGCTGCGCTCCACCTTGAAGGTGCCAGTCTCTGGATAATATTGCACTGCCCTGCTCATATTCAGCTGCTCCTCAGTCCATCCTTTAATGACTCCCTCATCTCCCACTAGGACGCACACAGTATTGAAGAATATTCCATATGACACATACATTTACAGAATATTCCACATATATATAATCCCAAATAACTCACCTTTTTGGACGGAATTGTTGGTTACTGTTAAAAATGAGATATATATTAGTCTGAGGGAATACAGCTGTTGGGTTTTTAACTCTTAATAAAATGAATTGCAATACTGTCCACTTACTCTCAAAATGAGAGGCCACTTTTCGTCCATTTCCTTTCCTCCCTCCCGCTTTGCAAGATAAAGACAAAAGAAAGCCGTGTTATGGAAAAAGAGACAAAACTCTCTGGGATGCAGATAACAGTCATCCATGTGGAGCTCCTGCAACTTCCAGCACTAAACAGCTGTGCAGATGCAAACATCATGGATTAATCTAGAATAATTTATACACCAGCTGAAGTCCTGATTGTCAAAGCAGATGGTGAAATATTTCCTTTCAGCTCTGTTCTACACTTCTCCTAGCCTTTGTTTTCAGTAACAGGCACTACGCACAGTATTTTCTACTTTCACCCCACCAGCTGGTTCCAGTCAACAAAAATGCAAAAACACACACACACACACACACACACACACACACACACACACACACACACACACACACACACACACAAATTAGACACTGCAAGAAAAATGAATTGTTGGCTCTTTCTTAACCTTTCTCATGCATGCAGAAAATAATCTTCCTATGAAACGAGATAGATTAACAGCTATGGCTACCGTTCAACTAAATGCAATAATTCAAACAAACCACCTCGAGAAATGTGTTATTTTTTTTCTTTGCCCCTCTCCAGAGACTCTCGAATCTCGCCTCAGGGGAGCTGCCTGAACTCCCGCTAGTCCGTCAAAATGTGCATTGACTGATCACCTAAGTCTCAGACTTCAAAAGGAACTTGCTAGAAATGGTTAAAACGACTGTTATTTCTGGCTGACCGCTTCGACTTGAAGCCGTGACTGTCCCTAAGGGGCACTATTCTGGGCTAGGAAAACAATATATATTTTGAGGAATGATTGTGGATAAGCATTTTGGCTCTGAAATCAGACAGCCGTCAGGTGTCAGCTGAAGACTTGCGGCTGCTCATTAGACTTCTGAGGGTCCATCAGTCTCTACACTCGTGTTTATTATTATTGTTGATCTTTTTGGCCGTAGTTCCTTACTTTTTGTTGTTTTTACCCTGTTGGCAGTGTTTTTTCCACCGTGCACTCGAGAGACCAACCTCAAGATGCCTTATCGCATAATTGCGACAGAATTTGAAGCAGAACTAAAGAAAGTCTATTGCTAATTAAAGCTATTTCAGGCTTCAGTGCAAGGGGTCACTTGTTTTAGAAGGTTGCTAAAACCGCCATGCCCTTGCGGTCCTTGTGCCAGTTGGTTTTTGCCGGGTGCGTGTCCATCCAGCTCAAACCTGTAATTTCTGCTGTCATTCAGCCTGCTGCCTACTGTTTCCTGTTGCAGCTTTTGGAAACATATGCCCAATGGTTTACCCAAGGTGCCGCGGTGTCCAAAACGGTTTGGTCTCTGTAAATATTGCGTGCAAAGACCAAAGATCATCCCTCTGCAGCTGCAAAGACTGCAGGTGATCCAAGGCTTGCTGACAACAGCTGTCGTGTGTCAGTTTTACGGCTTTGTGTTTAATAGCCTTTTGATACATCTCCTGCATTTTTCTAATCTCTGTGGTTTTATTCAATTTCCTTGAAAGAGTAATGTATGATTGCTATAATGGATAGCCTGCGTCTGAATCTGTCACAATCGCAGATCATTTGTTCAGTGTTTACTAGTCGAGCGCTTTGAATGGAGTTCAATAACTGGCTTGGTGCCTGACATAATGACATATGATGTCCTTCAGTACCATCTCTGCGGAACCTCTGACTCTCCAGCAGTTCGCGTTTTTCCAGGATGAGCTGGAAGATGGCCTTGCGCTGCATATTCACCTGCAAGAGAGAGAAATAACGAGCTAGAGGAAAAGAAAGAATAACATTTTTCATCGCCCTCAACAGCTTTTGCAGACAGATATGGGAGACAGACGCAACCAGTGTGACTGGGCCAAGAATGGAACCTAAATATGTGTGTCAAGTACGAGCAGGCCACTGGGGAGAAACACTGCTGGCTTCTATTAACTGGCGTTTTGCGGGTAACCCATGCAGTAGTCATAGCATTTGAAATAATCAAACCCAAGCTGGAGGCGTTCCTGAGCTAGACACAAACAAACAGTCACCAGAAGGCTGGCAAACACTGACACTCAGTTTTTAATAGGTCAACCACTTCCCCTAAATGAAATCCGGTAACAACACCTTGTATGTTTTTTTTTTTTACTTTAATGCAATACATTCTGGGAATGCTTCTCTGCTAAAAGGAAACTTTAAGTGGAGAAGAAAGGGCTGACAAGCAATGTGACAAGCATGTGAACGCTTTGTCAGCAGTTTAACAAACGTCTGGCAACAGAAACCACGGTTGTGCCTATAAGTGAAGTGAGTACCTGTCCATCTGGACTTTCAATCTACTCCATGCAAAGTGCATTTGGATCTACACTCGCCATATACAATTATGGAGGCACACAAATTGTACTGTGCGAGAAAGAAAAGTCATATGCAGAGTTTTAACCACATGTTTTTTTGTTTTTTTTTTAAGAGTGAAATATTGCTAGTTGGGTCAACTCTCGCCAGATATTGATTGCAGAATATCACATAAATACAGCTGTTGCCAAACCATAACTGTATATTTCCATGTTTCTAAAAATCCACAAAAGAACATTCCCCACATTTTTTACATACCTAACCATAAAGTTCATATTATATGGCAACAAGGATTAAAAACCTAGCTGATGTTAGTTACATGTCGTTGGTTTAGTAGTTCACAAAGAAGCATCAGAGAATGAATTTCGTCTTTAAATGTGACCATGGACCACAAAACCAGTCATAAGGGTCAGCTTTTTGAAATTGAGATTTATACATCATCTGAAAGATGAATAAATAAGCTTTCCATTGATCTATGGTCAATATTTGGCTGAGATACAACTATTTGAAAATCAATAATCTGAGGGTGCAAAAAATCTAAATATTGAGAAGTTCTTATCAATGCATATTACTAATCAAAAATTAAGTTTTGATGTATTTACAGTAGGAAATTAACTAAATATCTTTATGGAACATGATATGTACTTAATATCCTAATGATTTTTAGCATTAAACCAATCATAAAAATCAATAATTTTGACCCATACAATGTATTTTTGGCTATTGCTACAAATATACTCGTGCGACTTAAGGGTCACAAATGTGACCCTGGACCACAAAACCAGTCTTAAGTCGCTGGAGTATATTTGTAGCAATAGCCAAAAATACATTGTATGGGTCAAAATTATTGATTTTTCTTTTATGTCAAAAATCATTAGGAAATTAAGTAAAGATCATGTTACATTAAGATTTTTTTGTAAAATTCCTACTGTAAACCTATCAAAATGTAATTTTTGATTAGTAATATGCATTGTTAAGAACCTAATTTGGACAACTTTAAAGGTGATTTTCTCAGTATTTTGATTTTTTTGCACCCTCAGATTCCAGATTTTCAAATAGATGTATCTCGGCCAAATATTGTCCTATCCTAACAAACTATACATCAATAGAAAGCTTATTTATTGAGCTTTCATATGATGTATGTATCTCAGTTTTGTAAAATTTAACCTTATGACTGGTTTTGTGGTCCAGGGTCACAAATGAGGTAGGAAAATTTGCATAATTTAAAGTCTACACCTGCCATGGTGTTCTTTATTTTACCTCTCCGAATTCGGTCTGTGTCTTTAAATTTGTCCTAGTAGTAAAGTATGGTTTGTTAACGAATCTTTTAAGTGAATAATTTTCAAATGGGAAAAATCACTGATAAAACACTGAAATAAGATTTTGGTCGCATTTCCCTGGTGAAAAAAAAACAGCTAAAACCAGCCTAGGCTGGTTGGCTGGTTTTAGCTGGTCAACCAGCCTGGTTTTAGCTGGTCATAGCTGGTCAGCAGGCTGGTTTTAGAGGGGGTTTGGCCACTTTCCCAGTGGTTACTACTTCCAGCCTACTTCCAGCCTAAACCAGCCAACCCGCCTAGGCTGGTTTTAGCTGGGTTTTCATTCGTTCTTACATGGTTTCACACAAACAAGCTGTTACTACACTTTTAAGTGTCAGAAACCTTAAGTAGAAGTAGCCTATTTTAATTCAATAACACAAGTAATGAAGTAACTACTAACTACGATTCATAAGTGTTTTGAAATCAGAGTCCTACGCTGGTCACGCTGTATAATTTGATTCCCTAAAATGAAGCGAATCATAAGAGTCATTCGTTCGGGAATCGCTAAAGAGTTTGATTCCCTAAAAAGAACCGGCTCATAAGAGTCATTCGTTCTGGTCTGGAATCGCTGTAGAATTCGTGGTGCGCTCTATTCAGTAGCGGTGTTCGGGCGCTTGGAGAGTTGTGCAGGAACTCTCTCAGAACACTTTAGTACGGTGTTCCGTCCACAATAGCGAAAGAACGGACGCGTAGGAACGCTTACGAAATAGCGAACCCTATTCCAGTAATATTCCAGTAATTAAAACAATGCTCATAATTACAACAACATATGCTACTCATGACAAAGTTACCCATTTGTATCTGAGGGCAAGCTAAGCCTCGAAATGGTAGCTTACGAGTTGCAAATCATTTAACCATAATTACACAAACGCTTTTACGAGACGCGATGCTTAAAAGGCAATGTCAATTGGCTTCGAAACGCCCTCGTGCCAAGTAGATTTCCAGTAAATTGCCCTAAACATGGAGCGAAATTGGCAACAGAAACCATCACACTTGGCAGCGACTTTAGAAACTAAATAGGCCATAACTCACAGCACCCGGCGCGCAAAGTCTGGAAGGGTCATAAAAACGCGTCCCGCAGACCCCCAGCAGTGCCGCAGCTGTATGTTTGTATAATCAAGTGCCTCGAAATTATACGATTGCATTCTTCATGATATGCCTCCACAAAAAGGGCTTGCAAAGGGCTTTCGTGATTAAAAGAAAGAAAACGCGTAATTGCAAAATCACTGCATGATTAGTGAGAACTGCTTTGACAAATGTGCTTGGGAATGCATCTGACATGCACTTAAAAGACAAAAAACCAGAGCAAACGAGCCGTCGCGTTTACCTGCTCCAAGCGCTCCTGCAGAGTTTGGAAAGACCTGGACAGGTCCCGCGTTTGTCGCATTGTCCACACTGTAAATATGGCACTGCACACGGCCAGGGACAGAGCGAGCACGGCCATGAGCGACCAAACCAAGCGCAGTGTGCGGATCCGTCTCCTCTGAAGAATTCGCTGCATTGTTGCGCACACGGGTCGTTTACCGTTCTGGAGCTTCCACATCAATCATTCTGTCCATATTCCACGAGAACATCTCTGAGCCTCACTGGTAGGTCCCATGCGCGACAGCTTCTCCAACTCAGAGCGCAAATGCAGCTGTTGCAAAAGCAAACCTGCTTGCAATCGCTGCGAGATTGACCCAGCAAATCAGTCGCCGCTGGCAATGCTTTGGTATATGGAGACCTGGCTGCGTTTATTGCACAAACTGGCCCAAACGGAATAGCAATATTCCTTTCATTCCTGTGCAGAGAGTTGACAGTAGCACAGCAACACTGTGGGGTTGGGGTTCTACTCGCATCTTCCAGAGACCTGATTCTTTGGCATGACTTCCTCGTGTTCTCTTAGACAAATAGATAATGCTCTAGTCCATAAGAGGTGCCATTTCAAAGCACTTCTGCGTCCATGTGCTCAAGTATGCACTGCAGGGAAGTGAGTCCTGCACAGCAGTGGAAAACAGATTTCCTTCCCCCCTTCGTGCGGTGCCAAGTATTCTTATTCTGTAGCGAAATACTATTTAGCTCTGTCCTGCCTCAAATCAACAAGTGCGTTTGTCCGCGTGTCTTTTTCTAGAAGGCTGGCTGAACTGGTTGTTCTCTAACATTTCACCGCGTGTGACCATGCATTAATGCAGTAAATGCATTCATGCAAGAGAAAATTTGCTACAAAGAAAAGAGCTGCATAAAGCCAAGGGGCAGTCAGATTCAAATTAGACCAATCTACGTTTTTATGTAACCGACATAATGACCAGTTATTAAGCCTTATGACCAGTTTTGAAAACATTTGATGACTAACTTGTAAGACTAGTCTAAGCATTTATGCAACCGGCCACAGGCACTATTTCATAAGAAAAAAAAAAACCTTTAGATTCTTTATGCAACCCGAACCAGCTCATAAAACCTTGCGATTATTTCACTAGCAGGGGTTATTAAAATATTAACCTCTATTACCTTCAAATGACATGTAAATTGTTTGCTTTTGTCTCTTAATTCTAATATTTTGTTTATCATTTTTTTTTATCTCCTCTATGGTTTCTGAAATCACAAACAGCGCAGTCTAATCATCGCTTAATCATTTCCTAACAAAAATGTCAATATTGTGAAGATGTGTCTAGTTTTGCTCTCTCTTCTCCCTTCCAAAAACCCCAAACAATTGGATGGTTTCCTGGCAGTGAGTTCGATTATTATGAGTCAGAAAATGAGCCTGGGTCTGATTCAGTGTTTGATTTGCTGCGAAACGTTGGCCTGTCAATCGGTTGAGCATTTGAAGGATTAAATGAAACAACATACCCACGTCACAACTGTTGTCTCATTTGTTTTTAACACTGAAATACTATTTGAAAAAAACTTCTAAATGTGGTATTTGGTTAATCGCTTCTCCGGGTGAGCACTTGATGTCGCTGTTGCCTAAGGTGTGCTAACTGCAACATGTTGGCGTTTCAGCTGCTTAGTAGTGATCTGCAGGCCAAATGTGGGTTCTGCTTCCAGCTACGATTTAGCTTATGGTCATTGATTCAAAAATGAGCTTTGATGGCATTTACTATGTTTACTTTACGATTACTTGTGCATAGTTTGGTTCTACACTAATCTAGATCACACTGTTTTAAAAGCTTTTAGTCAAGTAAAAACACATGTCGTGAAACCATGGACAAATGTACTTTTATCAGTGGCCGATAGAACAACAGACTCCACAGTACACTGGATACAGCAGCTTGTAACTTTTTTGCCATCATCTTCACAATGAGGCTACACAGCTTTTCTAAAGTGCTACAAAATAACAGTTTAATTTTAGAAGGTCAGTACCAGTTACTTACTAAATAACTACATTTAGAGACTGAGGTACGTATAAGTTGTATGTTGTTCATGTTTATGATGTATTCAGTAACAGCACAAGATTTTCTTGCCAAAGACCTTTTGGCAGTAAACATAAAATATCTGGTTACTAAAAATGCACAAAAATCCACAAGGCAAAGTAAACAATTTAGAAAAGCAAAATCCAAGCACAATCTCACTAACCAATAACATATAGGGATTTAGCTTATTTACAATTTTAGTGCATTTCTCTACTTTTAGTGAGCTTATTATCTGTTATGACTGGTAACAGTTAGTCAAGAGAACAATGTGACTGATATCTGTGCATGTACAGCGTAAAACAGACACACCATCTTCTAAGTAGCCATGACTCTTGTGTACCAATATCAGTTCTTCATATATTAATTACAACATAGTTTTAAAAACACTACTTGTGTATAATTTTAATAAAGAGTGACTAGATGTACAAATAAAATAACATGTAATGTATGGCTAAATATTAAATTGGCTATTTAAATAGAACATCTAAGAGCAACAATTCTAAATTCTAAATAGAAATGATTGTAACAGCACCATCTCTAACAATTTCACTTCCACTCTTTCCACTGTTAGAAAAATGATTATGTCATAATATTCCCAATATACCATTGAGGTCAAAAGTTTACATACGCCTTGCAGAATCTGTCAAAAATTTAATAGACGTCTAAACATATCCCAATATTAGACTAGTCATCAATTAAAAAATAAAAAATTTAAATTAAAACAATTAAACCATAAAACCTTGTAAACGCTGCTGAGTTTGCTTACAGGATGGAATATCATACATCTAGCTAGTTATTTTGCCAAAAAATGGCATGCAACCAAATTCAAGGTTATATGGGCTGGAAGTGGGTTACACATAGCCGGACTATATCGGGTTTATAGTTAACCCAGAAGGTGAAATGACGACTATTGCTTGCTGGTATCATACAAAATACATGTTATTTTTTATTTAGCACTGACCTGAATAAGATATTTCACATAAAAGATGTTTACATATAGTCCATAGGAAAAAATAATAGTTGAATTTATAAAAATTACCCTGTTCAGAAATGTACATAGGCTTGATTCTAAATGATCCACAGCTGTTTAGTGATAGTTGTTTATGAGTCCCTTGTTTGTCCTGAACAAATAAACTGCCCGCTGTTCTTCAGAAAAATCCTTCAGATCCCACAAGTTCTTGTTTTTTTTTTTTTTTTTATAGCATTTTTGTGTATTTGAACCCTTTCCAACAATGACTGTGTAATTTTAAGATCCATCTTTTCACACTAAAGACAACTGAGGAACTCATATGTAACTATTAAAGAAGATCACTTATGTTTCAGAAGGAAACAAGAGCCGGGGGTGAAAACTTTTGAACAGAATGAATGTGTACATTTTTCCCATTTTACCTAAATATCATATTTTTTCAATTAGTACTGCCCTTCAGAAGCTACAGAAGACACTTACATGTTTCCCAGAAGACAAAATAAGTTAAATTAATGCTGATCTTCAAATTCTAAAAGTTTTCACCCCCGACACTTAATGTATCACGTTTCCTTCTGAAGCATCATTGAGCATTTTAACCTTCTGTAATAGTTGAGTCCCTCAGTTGTCCTCAGTGTAAAAAGATGGATCTCAAAATCATACAGTCGTTATTGGAAAGGGTTCAAATGCTGAAAAAACAGAATTTGTGGGACCTGAAGGAATTTTCTGAAGAACAGCAAGCAGTTTAACTGTGAAGGACAAACAAGAGACTCATGAACAACTATCACAAAACAAAAAATATATAGTATTAAGAATCAAGTGTATGTAAACTTTTGAATGGGGTCATTACCATTATTTTCTCTTGTGGACTGTATGTAAATGTATTTTATGTGAAATATCCTATTCAGGTCAGTACTAAATAAAAAGTCACATGCCTTTTGTATGATGTATGTAAACTTTTGACTTCAACTGTATATGCAATTCCCAATAACACAACAGTGCACTTCTGAATCTTTGGTTAGGCCAGACTTTGCAGTTTAAGTATGTAGAATGGATCAATATGTAATGCAATTTTTGAGGCAACATAAATAAGCAGCATTTTCAGTCTGTCTTTTGTTCTCTGCAATAATGCTTGTCTATATTGCCTCATAAACTTGCGTTTCATTAAGAAAATGTATATAGGATAAAAGCATGGTCTTCATGTGCTTTTCAAACAACTTGTTACTTGTGGCACTGGTCAGTGGTTGACAGGGATATCTATGTGCTTTAAAATTTAAAGATCCCCTTGGGCCAAGTGTTCAAGGGCATCACCCTCACAGCGCATGCAGTGATAGCCGAGGTCAGAGGTCACATCCCAGCAGCCCCGCTTTAGGTAGAAGTCAAGAGATGATTTGTTCCAGTCCAGCACAGTGAAATTCAGCTGCGTGCAACCAGCAGCCATACCAAGCTGAGGGCGATTGTAATCACAAACATGTAAAATCATACACAATCAACAATAATCTAATTCTCAATTTGTTAACAGATTGTGCCATATGCTGCTATTATCTAGTACAAATAAACACCCCTCACCTGGGAAACTTTGGACATCAGAGCCTTGCCAATGCCTTTCCCTGGAAGTACTCACAGAAAACCATTATTCAGTCACAGGGCTAACAATTTATTTTCAATTCAAATAAACAAAAGCACATAGTGTGGTTTCCTTACCTCTGAACTCTGGCATCACATACAGATCCTCCATGTACACCGCCCGACCTTTCCACGAACTGTATGTGTAGAAGTACAGAGAGTAACCAACCTTGGTATGACCTGTAAAGAGATATACATACATGAATCATCACTGTCAGCCTGAAGGCTAAAATAAAATTTAAAAAAAACTCAAACATACTCTGTGTAAACAATATCAAGTTGTAAAAAATACAATTACCAAAATATTAGAATATTTAGCTATACACAAAAAAACGAAATTTTACCCACAGGCTATCCAAGATTGAGATAAGTTTGTTTCTTTATCAAAACAGAAATTTGGCATTTCATCACTTGCTCACCAGTGAATGCTCTGTAGTGAATGGGTGCCGTCAGAATGAGAGTCTAAACACCTGATAAAAACAACAAAGTAATCCACTTGACTCCAGTCCATCAATGAACATCATGTGTAGCAAAAAGCTGCATGTTTATATCGAAACAAATCCATTATTCAGTTTTAACATTGCAGCTAAAATACAAGTCCTCCATTCAACATACAGCTTTCGCCAGTGAAAAGGTTGTCTCGTCAGTTTAAGTGCTGTTGTGTTTACAAGTGAAAACAGCCTAAAACAGTTCTAAATATTTCAGTGTCACTGAAGGAAGAGTTGTGGTTCAGTATTATGGGCTCGAATTTTGGGCGAAAGCAACACTTTCAAGTTAAAACGCATTAATGATGGATTTGTTTGCAGTTTTTCACTTTACAAGACATTAAATGATGGATTGGAGTTGTGTGGATTACTCGCGGCTTATTGTGATGTTTTTATCAGCTATTTGGACTCTGACGGCACCCATTCACTGCAGAGGATCCATTGGTACATTTGATACATTTACATGTAATATACTCCAAATCTGTTTTGATACAGAAACATAATCACCTACATCTCGAATGGCCTGCAGAGTTTGTTGATTTTCAGAAACTATTCATTTTTGGGTAAACAAATCTTGCATGAGTAAATACCACAATAAAGTAAATATTGTGGCGATGTTGTTTAAAAAATAGTGTAGAAAATGTACGTATGTAACTGTAAAAAGTAAAGTCAGAAAACTGAAGTCAGAGAGGATAAAAGGTTATCTAACATCTATGCACTTAGACTAGACATGACACACATGCTCAGATTAGATAACAAATATGTACCCCAGTGCAGGGCAGCGTAAAAGGACAGTAGTTTTTATTTGATGTTTTAATAGGATTGTTCATCCATGATGAATACTGAATCAAATGCCTGCTTCTTTTTTCTCACCCTCTCTGGACTTAAGGTGTTCTGGCACTTCAGCAATGATTCCATGGAAAAAAGGATTTTTGGAGAATCCATCCTGCTCCAGATCTATAGTAGAGAAATATGATAGGCATCAGCTTCAAATTCTTACTAAAGCAATTCACTGAATTATTTATTGCGAGCAAAAGATTGCATTAGTATTGAAAAGATGTGACAATCAGGCCTACCTTTTTGTGTAATCTTGACCTGGTCAGAAACTTTCTCATACTCTGCCAGTTCCTATTGTGAAATATTTGACAACAAAAACAGCCATGTGGATCATGCACATACTTGCTTGAGATAACTGTTTCTAGTATTTACCATCCATTGAACGTTTAAAGTCATTTAAGTCATTTTTTTATTTTCGCATGCACCATAACTAACAAGGTTTCAGTAATTAGGGTTATTTTGATGTATGATGTGACAATGGCCTGTGTAATGTAGTGGTCAAGCTACACTCTGATGTTCTGATTCTTTTATCTTCATTATTATGCGCATTCACGATTCTAAACACACTGACAGGTGAAGGCTGCTGCACGTTTCCGACTCCGAGCATACCAAATGCAGTCCACTAGGCTCAATGACAGGAAAGTGTCAGATTATAGTGTGCCAAATGAAAATGGCTTACTGTAACTCCGTCATCAAAATACTGATGTAATTACATACGTTACGCGTTAAAATAACAGCAGTGTTTGGAAGATAATGAAAGGTTGCGCATGCTGTCTATGACGCAGCAGATATGTGTTTCTATTTTTCATTAAGACTCTAAAATTGTCATAAATGGACGCACGCTTATGACACGCGGGCACGTAGGCTCACCAGTATCATCCGCGAGATGTCCTTACAGTCCTCGAGAGTGGCGGCTCGGATTGTGAAATCCATCCTGTGTTCAATAATAACAAGCTGAGCAAAAAAAAAAAACCCTGAGTGTTTGTCAACGTGGAATATTATGAAATGGAAATACGGAAGGGATGTGTTTATATAGCTCTGACGCTCACGCGGTACTCAGAAACTGCTGAAACAGCGCCATCTGCAGTTTCTGATGTGATAACACAGTTCCGTCATCACTATTAGTCATTTTTACGATTATTGTAAAGAAAACTCTGTAAATTAGCCTTCTATTAATTTTAAAACAGTATATTAAACTGTTTTAGGCCTATTTAGATCTAGATATGCACGTTATCTTTCCACAGAAGCAGTATATTCAAAGGTTGACTCAAGACAGCTGGTTTAACAGTTGCTTTCATTTTTATCTGTAACATGTGTGACTAAACTATTTCTCCCTCACACATTCTGTGGCTTCTTTTCTGAATCATTTAAACATTACGTAGCTATATTCAGCTATTATTATTATTATTATTATTATTATTAATAGCCACTTTTAGTCAGTCAGTCAGTTAGGCTAATCAATCATTCAGTCAGTCAGTCAGTCAGTCAGTCAGTCTATCCGTCTGTCTATCTATCTTTCTGTTGGTCTATCTAGCATCTATCTATCTACAGTGGTGTGAAAAAGCGTTTTTTTTTTTTTTTTTTTTTGCATGTTTGTCACATTTTAATGTTTCAGATCATCAAACAAATGTAAATGTTAATCAAATTTAACACAAGTAAACATAACATGCAGTTTTTAAATGAAGGGTTTTTTTTTTATGAAGGGGAAAAAAATCCAAACCCACATGGCCCTGTGTGAAAATGTGTTTAAAAAGAACATAAAGGCTCGTCTCAGTTTTGCCAGAACACATCTTGATGATCCCCAAGACTTTTGGGAAAATACTCTGTGGACTGACGAGACAGAAGTTTAACTTTTTGGAAGGTGTGTGTCCCATTACGTAAAAGTAACACAGCATTTCAGAAAAAGAACATTATATCAACAGTAAAATATAGTGGTGGTAGTGTGATGGTCTGGGGCTGTTTTGCTGCTTCTGGACCTGGAAGAGTGCTGTGATAAATGAAACCATGAATTCTGCTGTCTACTAAAATCCTGAAGGACAATGTATGGCCATCTGTTCGTGACCTCAAGCTGAAGCAAACTTGGGTTCTGCAGCAGGACAATGATCCAAAACACAACAGCAAAGAAAAACAAAATGAAGACTTTGGAGTGGCCTAGTCAAAGTCCTGACCTGAATCCTATTGAGATGCTGTGGCATGACCTTAAAAAGGTGGTTCATGCCCGAAAACCCTCCAATGTGGCTGAATTACAACAATTCTGCCTAGATGAGTGGGTGAAAATTCCTGACAGCGCTGTAACAGACTCATTGAAAGTTATAAACGCTTGATTGCAGTTGTTGCTGTTAAGGGTGGCCCAACCAGTTATTAAGTTTAGGGGGCAAACACTTTTTCACACAGGGCCATGTGGGTTTGGATTTTGTTTTCCCTTCATAATAAAAAAACTTCATTCAAAAACTGCATGTTGTGTTTACTTGTGTTATCTTTGATAAATATTTAAATTTGTTTGATGATCTGAAACAATAAAGTGTGACAAACATGCAAAAAAAAAAAAAAAAAAAAATGAGGAAGGGGGCCAACACTTTCACACCACTCTATCTATCTATCTATCTATCTATCTATCTATCTATCTATCTATCTATCTATCTATCTGTCTGTCTGTCTTTCTGTCTATCATTCTGTATCATTCTTTTGTCATATGGGGTCATACGAATTTCTTAAAATTTAAATGAACTTTAATTCTACTACTCTATATTTAAATTCAAATTCACATTGCAATTGTGTTCCCTGTTTGCTACCTCAATACAAATTCTGTTCAAAGCAGCAGTTGAATGATTGCATAAGAGAGTGAACCATTTAAGAATAGAAAATGATTATACATAAAACAGTGCAGTCAGTTCGAACATAGCACAGTGCTCATTCAGTAAATGCACAGCTAAACAGATGAGTTTTGAGTCTGGATTTAAATGTGGCTAATGTTTTAGCACATCTGGGCCCGTATTCACAAAACATCTTAAGGCTAAAAGTAACTCATAACTTGCTGAATTAGGAGAAAATCTTAAAAATAATGGGCGTGTCAGTCCTAAATTTAAGACTCCTAAATTTTTACTCTAAGAGTATTTCACAAAGCGTTTTAGCACTAAAACTAGCTCCTAAATCTGAGAAACATTAGGAGTAGTGAAGAGGACTCCTAAGTCACTAAGACCAAATCCCACACAGCAAAATCTCCAGTGTTAAAATCCTGGTGTTAAAGGAGTAGTTCACTTTCAGAACAAAAAATTACAGATAATGTACTTACCCCCTTGTCATCCAAGATGTTCATGTCTTTCTTCAGTTGTAAGGAAGTTATGTTTTTTGAGGAAAACATTTCAGGATTTCTCTCCATATAATGGACTTCTATGGTGCCCCTGAGTTTGACCTCCAATATGCAGCTTGGTCTGGTATGGTCTTGGTATGGTCTGTTTCCTTTTCTTGTTTAGTTAATTAGTTATTCTGTCCACCTGTGTTTAATAATTATCCTCATTAGTTCCTTGTTTGTTTAGTATGTATAGCCCTTCCCTTCCTGAGTTTCTTTGTTCTGTCTTAATGTTGTGTGAAGAGGTTGTGTTCTCCCTTTTGTTTTATTAAAAGTTCTGTTTGTTTGAAATTCTGGGTTCCATTGTTCTCCCTCATGCTCCTCACCTTCCACAACCTGTAACGCATATTGATTTTTAGTGATATTTGTGTGTTGCGCACTTGTAAACTTTTTCACAGAGAGACATTCTTTCACACGGGAGATGTCTTTGATGTGCCAGAGACATGGGTAAGCCACAACTGCATATTTTAAGATTATTGATTGAGAATGGCATCTACACTAGACTAGACTACACTACACTAGTCTGTTTTGTCCTTATTCCGAGGCCACCGTAGCCACCCAGATCCAGACTGTATCCAGATCAGATGGTCACTGCAGTCCACTGGATCCAGTCCGGATCTAGTCCAGATGGTGGATCAGCACAACTAGATGAGCCCTAGAGACAGATTTTACCCTTGTGAACACCTCGTCAACTACACACCCATTGGCACAAGACTACAGGAACCAGACAAGTCCTCTACTCAATCTGACTTTATTGTAGACTAGATTTAAACTGCTGGTTTCGTCAGAGCAGAGGAGAATGGAACACTATTTCAACACACTATTCCCTGTTTAATAATGTAAACCTGCTTTGACACAATCTGCATTGTAAAATGTGCTATATACATAACGGTGACTTGACTATTGTACATGATACTTGTCTCTGATATTTCACCTGATAAAAGGATGTGAAATTATACTGTTTTTTTTTTTTTTTTCGTTATTTAGTTTTCCAATTTTACAGGAGTACTTTTGTGATGCTGCAAATGTGAGTGGCTATCTGGCTTGGCTAAAAACTGCAGAGTAACACATCTCGTCATGCTGAAAACAAAGAATAAGACTACTCTCTCCAACGAGGTCCAAACTCTTAGCACTCTTAAGACTGTTGTAAGCATTATGCATAAATGTAAACGTGTATTGTTTTGTGGGTTTATTTTTTAATATATTCACATGAACACTGGTGCAGTGTTGACCAGTTAATCCATAAGTGTTAAAGGTCCCATATTGTACACATTTCTGGAGGTTTATTTTAGTAGTTGATGTCCTTAAGAATATATATTTGCGGTATAAGTGCCAAAATCCATGAGAGGGTGCTCGCTGCAGAGCCATATGGGAGGAGCTGGAGCTCCAGCCCCCCCGCTGGAGGTAATGGGTGGAAATAGACACCTAACCACACCCTAACCCTACCCATCACCAAACCTTAACTCCACCCATTTGTTCACTCAGAGGTGGAGCTGGACATCAAGAGAGGTGGAGCTGGAGGCCATTTGGCTCTGCAGTGAGCAGTACTTGAAATCCATCTCAATATATTTTTACAGCTCCTTTTTTAGGAGCTCTGTCAAAAACAGGTCGATTTTGGCCCATCTATTTAATATTCATGAGCCTCTCTTCTGATTGGCCTGTTGTTTTCTGAGTGACGCACAGCCAGGCCAATCACAGTTAACTACGGTCATGTATGCTTGATAAAGAGAGCCTAGCCTGCTGATACTCAACAGGATATTTCAGAATGATCATTAATGTTTTTTCTTTTTCAAACACCGAATGCAGTAAGCTACATAACTGTTGCTTCAGTTTCACAATGCGCGCTGATTCTGGAAAATTACAGGAACGAGCGCTGTGTGAACAAAAAAAAAAGCCAGAACCATAAAGGCAGTGTTGTAGTGATGATGCACGTTATCATGCGACTCTTCACGACGAAAAAATACGTGCAAAGTGGAATGAAGCGGCGATCGAGCAGAGCCAGCTCCTCACTATCAGCGCTGAAGCACAGTTTGTTCAGGTTAGTTTCAGTTTAGTGAAACATACGCGTCGCATTACATCTCACGTCCAAACGTCACATGTCTTTATGGGTTGTGTGTAAAGCATGCACAGATTCCGGAAAACAACTGTGAATGAACCAAATCAAACAACTCCGGAACAAATCATGGGACACATTATCCGTGTATTTACCGGAATCGCTGTGTGAAAGAGGCTGAAGTTGATGTGCCACTGGTCTCTTATATTCACGTTGTTCTGAAGCCTGTGCAATGATGTAGTTTCTACATCTATCGACTGAACAGGGTTTTCTCGACTGTTTTTGTGTTGTTGTTGCTTAGCAATGTTATGGACATGATATTGTCTGGGTTTGACAAAAGGAGGGTGGGACGGTGGTTGGTGCTCGGGGTGGTGACTGAAGGCAGTGACTGAGTAGATCAGACGTCACATCGTTATGGAAGTCACAGCGGCTCGTGAAAATGAACAGCTACTTTAAGCAGGCTGTGTGCAGTTTACTGTGGATTGACTGTTTTGAAACTCATATGGTAGTTACATAGTGTCATGGGTTTGGGCTGCGGTATTTTCCTTTCTCCACTTGATGTCGCTGTCTTTTTCCTCCACACTCCATGCCTCATCACGAACACCTGTCATTCCCTGATCACACAGCTGTCTCCTATCACCCAGTACTATATTAGTCTCCCCTTTCCCACCACTCTTTGAGTTTGGATTGTTTCCTGTTCCTGTCTACAGTGTTTGTGTATCCTGCTCCTGTCTAAACCCTGTCGTGTGTGCCGTGTTGGCCTTTGGTTTGTTTATTTGTTTGTTTATTTGTGTTTATTTAAATAAATATTCTCCTCACCTGCATTTGGACCCAGACCTCATTTCAGCTCGTGACAGAATCCAAACTCCAAGAATGGGTCCAGCAGGGAGGTTGCTCAACCTCCACCAGGGAGATCGGAGCATAGAGGATTACGCCAGGGACTTCATTGGCGTGGCGGGGCAGTCGACCACCAAGGAGACCTGCTTCTTGGTTTTTTTTTGGGAGGTCTAGCTGAGCCCTTCAAGTCCGTCATGCCATACTGGTTCCTCGAGGAGTCATTAGAGGAATATGTCAATCGGGCTCTGTACTTGAAGGGCTCGGCCTTCAGGGTGGAGTCGGCTGCGGAACCCGCTCACGTTCCTCTGGCGGCGATGCCAGCTCACGTTCCTCTGGCGGTGGTGCCCGCTCACGTTCCTCTGGCGGCGATGCCAGCTCACGTTCCTCTGGCGGCGGTGTCTGCTGACGTTCCTCTGGCGACGGTGCCCGCTGATGTTCCTCTGGCGGCGGTGCCCGCTGACGTTCCTCTGGCGGTGGTGCCCGCTCACGTTCCTCTGGCGGCGATGCCCGCTGATGTTCCTCTGGTGGCGGTGTCCGCTCACGTTCCTCTGGCGGCGGTGCCGGCTGATGTTCTCCTGGCGGCAGTGCCCGCTGACGTTCCTCTGGTGGCGGTGCCCGCTGATGTTCCTCTGGTGGCGGTGTCCGCTCACGTTCCTCTGGCGGCGGTGCCGGCTGATGTTCTCCTGGCGACGGTGCCCGCTCACGTTCCTCTGGCGGCGGTGCCCGCTGACGTTCCTCTGGTGGCGGTGCCCGCTGATGTTCCTCTGGTGGCGGTGCCCGCTTACGTTCCTCTGGTGGCGGTGCCCGCTTACGTTCCTCTGGCGGCGATGCCAGCTCACGTTCCTCTGGCGGTGGTGCCCGCTCACGTTCCTCTGGCGGCGATGCCAGCTCACGTTCCTCTGGCGGCGGTGTCTGCTGACGTTCCTCTGGCGACGGTGCCCGCTGATGTTCCTCTGGCGGCGGTGCCCGCTGACGTTCCTCTGGCGGTGGTGCCCGCTCACGTTCCTCTGGCGGCGATGCCCGCTGATGTTCCTCTGGTGGCGGTGTCCGCTCACGTTCCTCTGGCGGCGGTGCCGGCTGATGTTCTCCTGGCGGCAGTGCCCGCTGACGTTCCTCTGGTGGCGGTGCCCGCTGATGTTCCTCTGGTGGCGGTGTCCGCTCACGTTCCTCTGGCGGCGGTGCCGGCTGATGTTCTCCTGGCGACGGTGCCCGCTCACGTTCCTCTGGCGGCGGTGCCCGCTGACGTTCCTCTGGTGGCGGTGCCCGCTGATGTTCCTCTGGTGGCGGTGCCCGCTTACGTTCCTCTGGTGGCGGTGCCCGCTGATGTTCCTCTGGTGGCGGTGCCCGCTGACGTTCCTCTGGTGGCGGTGTCCGCTGATGTTCCTCTGGCGGCGGTGCCCGCTGACGTTCCTCTGGTGGCGGTGCCCGCTGATGTTCCTCTGGTGGCGGTGCCCGCTGACGTTCCTCTGGTGGCGGTGCCCGCTGATGTTCCTCTGGTGGCGGTGTCCGCTCACGTTCCTCTGGCGGCGGTGCCGGCTGATGTTCTCCTGGCGACGGTGCCCGCTCACGTTCCTCTGGCGGCGGTGCCCGCTGACGTTCCTCTGGTGGCGGTGCCCGCTGATGTTCCTCTGGTGGCGGTGCCCGCTGAC